>NC_092502.1:52322287-52399787 GCF_047511675.1 Marmota flaviventris
AATTTGGAAGTTGTTGGTTCACATAAGATATTTAAAGCAATTAACCAATAGTATGAATTTTCTAAATTAATAAGACAACAGTATATATATGATCTTTTTAAATTCAGTCATCATCAGATTTTTTTCAAGGTTGACTTTAAATTAGGCAGTGTTTTAAATTCTAAGAATACAGTGGTGATACTGACTTTCAAAATATGAATATATAATATTGGTAATTCCTAGGTGTCTATTTCACATTTGATGAGGAGTACAATTCTGAAAACATTGTTTCCAAAATTTATTCAATTTTCAGATATTGCGTTATCTACATTTCCAGATATTTATCTGGAGTAGTCCATGTTCCAAAAATAATAACTATAATAAGTAAATAGTACTTTCTATTGATTACATTATCATTTTAATTGTTCCAAAGTAATAATATTTTTTGTCAGCATGATGTGTACCTTTAGCATAGATAACTTATCTATTAAGATTATTAACTAAATTGTTTCCTAATTTTATTTTTTTTTTTTTTTTTTTTTTTTTTTTTTTTTTTTTTTTAATTTTTTATTGTTGGCTGTTCAAAACATTACATAGTTCTTGATATATCATATTTCACAATTTGATTCAAGTGGGTTATGAGCTCCCATTTTTACCCCATATACAGATTGCAGAATCACGTCAGTTACACATCCATTGATTTACATATTGCCATACTAGTGTCTGTTGTATTCTGCTGTCTTTCCTATCCTCTACTATCCCCCCTCCCCTCCCCTCCCCTCCCCTCCCCTCTTCTCTCTCTGCCCCCTTTACTGACATTCGTTTGTCCCCCTTGTATTATTTTTCCCCTTCCCCTCACTTCCTCTTGTATGTACTTTTGTATACCTCTGAGGGTCTCCTTCCATTTCCATGCATTTTCCCTTCTCTCTCCCTTTCCCTCCCACCTCTCATCCCTGTTTAATGTTAATCTTCTTCTCATGCTCTTCGACCCTACTCTGTTCTTAGCTACTCTCCTTATATCAAAGAAGACATTTGACATTTGTTTTTTAGGGATTGGCTAGCTTCACTTAGCATAATCTGCTCTAATGCCATCCATTTCCCTGTAAATTCTATGATTTTGTCATTTTTTAATGCAGAGTAATACTCCATTGTGTATAAATGCCACATTTTTTTTATCCATTCATCCATTGAAGGGCATCTAGGTTGGTTCCACAGTCTAGCTATTGTGAATTGTGCTGCTATGAACATCGATGTAGCAGTGTCCCTGTAGCATGCTCTTTTTAGGTCTTTAGGGAATAGACCGAGAAGGGGAATAGCTGGGTCAAATGGTGGCTCCATTCCCAGCTTTCCAAGAAATCTCCATACTGCTTTCCAAATTGGCTGCACCAATTTGCAGTCCCACCAGCAATGTACAAGTGTACCCTTTTCCCCACATCCTCGCCAGCACTTGTTGTTTGACTTCATAATGGCTGCCAATCTAACTGGAGTGAGATGGTATCTTAGGGTGGTTTTGATTTGCATTTCTCTGACTGCTAGAGATGGTGAGCATTTTTTCATGTACTTGTTGATTGACTGTATGTCCTCCTCTGAGAAGTGTCTGTTCAGGTCCTTGGCCCATTTGTTGATTGGGTTGTTTGTTCTCTTATTGTCTAATTTTTTGAGCTCTTTGTATACTCTGGATATTAGGGCTCTATCTGAAGTGTGAGGAGTAAAGATTTGTTCCCAGGATGTAGGCTCTCTATTTACCTCTCTTATTGTATCTTTTGCTGAGAAAAAACTTTTTAGTTTGAGTAAGTCCCATTTGTTGATTCTAGTTATTAACTTTTGTGCTATGGGTGTCCTATTGAGGAATTTGGAGCCAGACCCCACCGACTGTAGATCGTAGCCAACTTTTTCTTCTATCAGACGGCGCGTCTCTGATTTGATATCAAGCTCCTTGATCCATTTTGAATTAACTTTTGTGCATGGCGAGAGAAAGGGATTCAGTTTCATTTTGTTGCATATGGATTTCCAGTTTTCCCAGCACCATTTGTTGAAGATGCTATCCTTCCTCCAATGCATGCTTTTAGACCCTTTATCAAATATAAGATAGTTGTAGTTTTGTGGATTGGTTTCTGTGTCCTCTATTCTGTACCATTGGTCCACCCGCCTGTTTTGGTACCAGTACCATGCTGTTTTTGTTACTATTGCTCTGTAATATAGTTTGAAGTCTGGTATCGCTATACCGCCTGATTCACACTTCCTGCTTAGCATTGTTTTTGCTATTCTGGGTCTTTTATTTTTCCATATGAATTTCATGATTGCTTTCTCTATTTCTACAAGAAATGCCGTTGGGATTTTGATTGGCATTGCATTAAACCTATAGAGAACTTTTGGTAATATCGCCATTTTGATGATGTTAGTTCTGCCTATCCATGAACAGGGTATATTTTTCCATCTTCTAAGATCTTCTTCTATTTCTCTCTTTAGGGTTCTGTAGTTTTCATTGTATAAGTCTTTCACCTCTTTTGTTAGGTTGATTCCCAAGTATTTTATTTTTTTTGAAGATATTGTGAATGGAGTGGTTGTCCTCATTTCCATTTCAGAGGATTTGTCGCTGATATACAGGAATGCCTTTGATTTATGCGTGTTGATTTTATATCCTGCCACTTTGCTGAATTCATTTATTAGCTCTAATAGTTTCTTTGTAGACCCTTTTGGGTCTGCTAGGTATAGAATCATGTCATCTGCAAATAGTGATAATTTAAGTTCTTCTTTTCCTATTTTGATGCCTTTAATTTCTTTCGTCTGTCTAATTGCTCTGGCCAGTGTTTCGAGAACTATGTTGAACAGAAGTGGTGAGAGAGGGCATCCCTGTCTTGTTCCAGATTTTAGAGGGAATGCCTTCAATTTTTCTCCATTCAGAATGATGCTAGCCTGAGGCTTAGCATAGATTGCTTTTACAATATTGAGGTATGTTCCTGTTATCCCTAGTTTTTCTAGAGTTTTGAACATAAAGGGATGCTGTACTTTGTCGAATGCTTTTTCCGCATCTATCGAGATGATCATATGGTTCTTATTTTTAAGTCTATTGATGTGGTGAATAACATTTATTGATTTCCTTATATTGAACCAGCCTTGCATCCCAGGGATGAATCCTACTTGATCATGGTGCACAATTTTTTTGATGTGCCTTTGTATCCGAGTGGCCAGAATTTTATTGAGGATTTTTGCATCTAGGTTCATTAGAGATATTGGTCTGTAGTTTTCTTTCTTTGAAGTGTCTTTGTCTGGTTTAGGTATCAGGGTGATGTTGGCCTCGTAGAATGAATTTGGAAGTTCTCCCTCTTTTTCTATTTCCCGAAGTAGCTTGAAAAGTATTGGTATTAGTTCCTCTTTAAAGGTTTTGTAAAACTCTGCTGTATACCCATCCGGTCCTGGGCTTTTCTTAGTTGGTAGTCTTTTGATGGTTTCTTCTATTTCCTCAATTGATATTGGTCTGTTTAGGTTGTCTATATCCTCCTGACTCAATCTGGGCAGATCATATGACTTAAGAAATTTATCTATGCCTTCACTATCTTCTAATTTATTGGAGTATAAGGATTCAAAATAATTTTTGATTATCTTCTGTATTTCTGAAGTGTCTGTTGTGATATTGCCTCTTTCATCCCGTATGTTAGTGATTTGAGTTCTCTCTCTTCTTCTCTTCGCTAGCATGGCTAAGGGTCTGTCGATTTTGTTTATTTTTTCAAAGAACCAACTTTTAGTTTTGTCAATTTTTTCAATTGTTTCTTTTGTTTCGATTTCATTGATTTCAGCTCTGATTTTAATTATTTCTTGCCTTCTACTTCTTTTGCTGTTGTTTTGCTCTTCTTTTTCTAGGATTTTGAGATGAAGTATGAGATCATTTATTTGTTGGTTTTTTCTTTTTTTAAGGAATGAACTCCAAGCAATGAATTTTCCTCTTAGAACTGCTTTCAATGTGTCCCATAGATTCCGATATGTTGTGTCTGTGTTTTCATTAATCTCTAAGAATTTTTTAATTTCCTCCTTGATGTCTTCTATAACCCATTGATCATTCAGTAACCTATTGTTCATTCTCCAAGTGATACATTCTTTTTCCTTCCTTCTTTTATCGTTGATTTTCAGTTCCATTCCATTATGATCAGATAGGATGCATGGTATTATCTCTACTCCTTTGTATTGTCTAAGAGTTTCCCTGTGACATAATATATGATCTATTTTTGAGAAGGATCCATGTGCTGCTGAGAAAAAAGTGTAACTGTTTGATGTTGGGTGGTATATTCTATATATGTCAATTAAGTCTAGGTTATTAATTGTGTTATTGAGTTCTATAGTTTCCTTATTCAACTTTTGTTTGGAAGATCTGTCCAGTGGTGAGAGAGGTGTGTTGAAGTCTCCCATGATTATTGTATGGTGGTCTATTAGACTCTTGAACTTGAGAAGAGTTTGTTTGATGAACATAGCTGCACCATTTTTTGGGGCATATATATTTATGATTTTTATGTCTTGTTGGTGTATGGTTCCCTTGAGCAGTATGTAGTGTCCCTCTTTATCCCTTTTGATTAACTTTGGCTTAAAATCTATTTTATTTGATATGAGTATGGATACTCCTGCTTGTTTCCGAAGTCCATATGAGTGATATGATTTTTCCCAACCTTTCACCTTCAGCCTATGTATGTCTTTTCCTATCAAATGCGTCTCCTGTAGGCAGCATATTGTTGGGTCTTGTTTTGTGATCCATTCTACTAGCCTGTGTCTCTTAATTGGTGAGTTTAAGCCATTAACATTTAGGGTTATTATTGAGATATGGGTTGTTCTTCCAGCCATATTTGTTTATTTATGTTACTAAACATGGTTTGTTTTCCACTTTGATTATTTTCCCCCCTTTAGTGTCCTACCTCCCACTGTTGGTTTTCATTGTTATTTTCCATTTCCTCTTCCTGTAATGTTTTGCCAAGGATGTTTTGAAGAGATGGTTTTCTAGCTGCAAATTCTTTTAACTTTTGTTTATCGTGGAAGGTTTTAATTTCATCTTCCATCCTGAAGCTTAATTTCGCTGGAAACACAATTCTTGGTTGGAACCCATTTTCTTTCAGTGTTTGAAATATGTTATTCCAGGATCTTCTAGCTTTCAGAGTCTGTGTTGAAAGATCAGCTGTTATCCTGATTGGCTTACCCCTAAATGTGATCTGCTTCCTTTCTCTTGTAGCTTTTAAAATTCTCTCCTTGTTCTGTATGTTGGGCATCTTCATTATAATGTGTCTAGGTGTGGGTCTCTTATGATTTTGCACATTCGGCGTCCTGTAGGCTTCTAGGATTTGGGGTTCTGTCTCATTCTTCAAATCTGGGAAGTTTTCTCGAATTATTTCATTGAATAGATTGCTCATTCCTTTGGTTTGAAACTCTGTTCCTTCCTGTATCCCAATGACTCTTAAATTTGGTCTCTTGATGTTATCCCATATTTCTTGGATGTTCTGCTCATGGTTTCTTAACAGTCTTGCTGAGCTGTCTATGTTCTTTTCAAGTTGATATACTTTATCTTCATTGTCTGATGTTCTGTCTTCTAAGTGTTCTACTCTGCTGGTAGTATTCTCAATTGAGTTTTTAAGTTGGCTTATTGCTTCCTGCATTTCTAGGATTTCTGTTTGTTTGTTTTTTATAACCTCTATTTCCCTGTATAGTTGATCTTTTGCTTCTTGGATTTGTTTATGTAATTCATTGTTGAAGTGATCTTTCATTGTCTGATTTTGCTGTCTGATGTCTTCCTTGAGACTCCAGATCATCTGAAGCATGTATATCCTGAATTCTTTATCTGACATTCCATCAGCTGCAGCTATTACCTCTTCTAAAGTTGAGTTGACCTGCAATGCTTGTGGTCCTTTCTTTCCTTGTCTCTTCATACTGTTCGCGTTCCTTTCTTCTTGGTGAAACTGTTGTGCTATTGAATTTTCCCCCTATATATTTATATTGGTCTTGTATAGTTGCAAAGTCTCCCTCGCAGGCACGGGCGGCGGCTCTGCCCCTCCTCCAATTGGGGCAATGTGCCTACCACGCCGGCAGGCCGCTGGGCCTGCTCTGCCAGTCGGTAGCAGGTCCGCCGTCCTTGCAGGCGCGGGCGGCGGCTCTGTCCCTCTGCAGGCCGCTAGGCTTGTTCTGTCGGTGGTCGCAGTTCTGCCTACTTTGCAGGCGCAGGCAGCGGCACTGCCCCTCTGCAGGCCTCTGGGGCTGTACTGCCAGTGGGTCGCAGGTCCGCCTACTTTGCAGGCGTGTGGGGGGGGGCGGCTCTACCCTTCCTCAGGCCACTGGGCCTGTTCTGTCTCTCGGTTGCAGGTCTGACCTGTTCTGATGGTGGTCTCAGTTCCGACTACCTTGCAGGCGCGGGGGGGAGGGGGCGGCTCTGCCTCCCAGCAGGCCGCTGCTCCTCTTCTGCCGGTGGGTCGCAGGCCCGCCTACATTGCAGGAGTGATTGGAAGCTCTGCCCCGCCGCGGGCCACTGGGCCTTTTCTGTCGGTGGTCACCCTTCCCCTACCTGGCAGGCGAGGGGGGTGGGGGGCGGCTCTGCCCCTCAGCAGGCCGCTGGGCCTGCTCTGTCTTTGGTCCCAGTTCCCTCTACTATGCCGGCGCAGGGGGAGGGGGCGGCTCAGCCTCTCAGCAGGCGGCTGCTCCTCTTCTGCCAGTGGGTCGCAGGCCCGCCTACCTTGCAGGAGTGATTGGAAGCTCTGTCCCGCCCTGGGCCACTGGGCCTTTTCTGTCGGTGGTCACCCTTCCCCTACCTGGCAGGCGAGGGGGGTGGGGGGCGGCTCTGCCCCTCAGCAGGCCGCTGGGCCTGCTCTGTCTTTGGTCCCAGTTCCCTCTACTATGCCGGCGCAGGGGGAGGGGGCGGCTCAACCTCTCAGCAGGCGACTGCTCCTCTTCTGCCGGTGGGTCGCAGGCCCGCCTACCTTGCAGGAGTGATTGGAAGCTCTGTCCCGCCCTGGGCCACTGGGCCTTTTCTGTCGGTGGTCACCCTTCCCCTACCTGGCAGGCGAGGGGGGTGGGGGGCGGCTCTGCCCCTCAGCAGGCCGCTGGGCCTGCTCTGTCTTCGGTCCCAGTTCCCTCTACTATGCCGGCGCAGGGGGAGGGGGCGGCTCAGCCTCTCAGCAGGCGACTGCTCCTCTTCTGCCGGTGGGTCGCAGGCCCGCCTACCTTGCAGGAGTGATTGGAAGCTCTGTCCCGCCCTGGGCCACTGGGCCTTTTCTGTTGGTGGTCACCCTTCCCCTACCTGGCAGGCGAGGGGGGTGGGGGGCGGCTCTGCCCCTCAGCAGGCCGCTGGGCCTGCTCTGTCTTTGTTCCCAGTTCCCTCTACTATGCCGGCGCAGGGGGAGGGGGCGGCTCAGCCTCTCAGCAGGCGACTGCTCCTCTTCTGCCGGTGGGTCGCAGGCCCGCCTACCTTGCAGGAGTGATTGGAAGCTCTGTCCCGCCCTGGGCCACTGGGCCCTCCTAATTTTAAAAGATTTGATTTTATTCACATTGAGTGGTGCCAGTGATTTTATTCCCATATATGTATTTTTTTCAATTTGCAGCCAGATTCTACAGCATCTGAAAGAGCAGTTGCCAGATTAGCAGTACACCCTCTTCTGAAGAAAAAAATAGATGTGCTTAAAGGTATGAATGAAATGATTTAACTCTTGAGTATTTTATAATATAAGCATAAGTTTCTTTCAAATATTTAAAAATGTGGAAGGTACCTGCAAATATAAAAAGTATCTGATTCTGAAGAAAAACTGAATCTATTTTTTTTTAATTTTAATATAATATACATATTATGTATATGTGTATTATATTCAGTGCATTTAAATATAACATACATGATCAAGTTGAATATATTTGGTGTTCTAAATGCTGATTAAACTCATGATATTTTTGATTTAGCCATTTCACATAATATTTATATGCATTATAAAATATAGAGAATTAAATACTTTTGCCACAGGTTAGATGAGATGTATTTTTGTTTGAAAGCACAGTTGAAAGTATTTAATGCGTTATGAACACAGAAATTAAAGTCGCCATTTTCCTTTATTTATATTCAGTGACATTTTTACTGTTCTTTGTAACTCCAACATATGAAGAAAGGGTGATTCTTCTTTTATTTGGCAGTTTAGAAATGGATGCATCCGAGCCTGTCATGAGTTAGATTTTTAAGAAATCAAAAGATTTTTTGTTAATTATCTCATTTTAAATATTTCATTATAAATTCAAGTTTTCCTCTTAAATGTTTCCAAATAATTTAAGAATTTCTGTCCTAAAACAGTGATGTTTTATATGTTTCAATGCTGAAATAAGTCATGTACTGTTTTTCTTGCAGCTGCTGTCCAAGCCTTTAAAGATGCAAGACAAAATGCTACCAAAGTTGACTCATCAAAGAATACTTCAGAAGAAAATCATTATAAAGACACTTTGTGTTCAAATGATGATGCAAGGAAATTACAGCCTGAAGAAACTATCACCAGTGAGCAGAAAGTGAAAGAAGCCAAAATACAGGCAAAGAAACCAACAAATAATTCAAAGGAAAAAATAGCCAAGGTAGAACATGGATCCAAAGCAGTAAACATTACAGAATCTCTGTCAAAGCCTTTGGGAGAGGATTCTGTAGTTCTTTGTCAACCTGAGCACACACCTGCTGAAACAAAAATGAAAACATTAAGTCAAACAAAAATAATGAAGGGGTCTGATAGCTCAGTTGATGGTAACAGTGATAGCGAAGAAGAATTACATGAAGAGGAAAAGGTGTATTTTGATGACAGCACAGAAGAAAGGTTCTACAAACAGTCTTCCATGTCCGAGGATAGTGATAGCGGTGATGACTTTTTCATTGGGAAAGCCAGGCGGACAGGAAGGAAAGAAAGTAGTTGCCATTCTTCAGCTAAGGAACAAAAACCCCTCCAATTTTTACCCAAGGAAGAGACTCATGAAACCCATTTGAATGTAAGAAATGACAAAAACAAGCCAAGTACAGAAGCCAGGAAGTTAGAATCAGTGTTTTTCCATTCTTTGTCTGGATCTAAAACCTCTAGAAGGTAAGGTTATTTTTTATTCTGAAATAATTATTAGTACTTATTTTTTTAATTTAGAACTTTATAGTTATACATTGTAGTTGGGTTCATCCTGACAAACTCACACATGCATGGAAATTGATATCAGTTTATGGCACACGCATGCACACGCGCATGTGTACACACACACACACACACCCAGCCACCGCCCTTTTCTGTCCTGTCCCTCCTTCCCTCTCCAATTTTCCTTCCTCTACTTGACTTCCTTTCACTCATCCATTAGTGTATTTGATTGGTTCTTTGTATTAGCCTATCCTTCCTTCCTCCTTCTCTTTGTTTTGCTCTAACTTCCATATGTGAGAGAAAACATTCAGTTGAGTTTCTGAGTTTGGCATATTTCACTTGGCATGATATTTTCTGTTTCTATCCATTTACCAGCAAATACTGTAATTTCATTCTTTTTTTTAATATTTATTTTTTAGTTATAGGTGGACACAGATTAGTGCACCAATAAATTATTTTTATGTGGTGCTAAGGATTGAGCCCAGTGCCTCATGCATGCTAGGCAAGCACTCTACCTCTGAGCCACAACCCCAGCCCCTGTAATTTCATTCTTTTTGATGGCTAAGTATAACTCCATAGTGTGTGTGTGTTTGTGTACACATATATCCCAATTTCTTAATTCATTCATCTATTAATGGGCATTTGGTTTGATTCCATAATTTAGCTATTGTGCATCTGTAAACATTGAGGTGACTGTATAGCTGTAGTATGCTGACTTTAGATCTTTTAGGAATATACCAAGTGCGATAGTTGGGTCTTATGGTAATTCTGTTCCTAGTTTTTCGAGGAATCTCTATACTGCTTTCCAGAGTGGTTATGCTAATCTGCACCAACTATGTACAAATGTTTCTTTTTCCCGCAACCTCACTAGCACTTATTATTATTCATTCTTGATCATTGACATTCTGAACTGGAATAAGATGAAATTTTATTAGTTTTGATTTGCATTCTCCTGATTGCTGTAGATGTTGAACATTTTTTCATTTATTTTGTTGGCCTTTTGTGTTTCTTCTTTTGAGAAGTTTCTGTTCAATTCTTTGTCCATTTATTGGTTGAGTTATTTGGTTTTTTTGGCATTAACTTTTCTGAGTTCTGTATATTCTGGTTATTAGTCCCCTATGGGAGTGGTAGCTGGCCAAGATTTTTCCCCCATTCTGTAGGCTTTTTTTTCACTCTCATGCTCTTTTAATCATTTCCTTTGCTGTACAAATATGTTTTAATTTGAAGGCATCCCGCTTAGTGATTCTTGGTTTTATTTCTTGCACTTTGGAGGTCTTAAGGAAGTTAGTACCAGCACCTACATGATGAAGTGTTGATCATTCTTATGTTTTCTTCTAGCAGTTGTGAAGTTTCTGGTGGAACTCCTAAGTTTTTCATCCATTTCAGTTTGAGTTTTGTTGGGAGGGAGGGTCTGTTTTCATTTTTATACATAAATCTATCCTGTTTTCCCAGCACCATTTTTTAAAAGATGGCTAAAAGTATGTGTATTTGTCTCTTTGTCTTCTGTTCTATTCCATTGTTCTTCATGTCTATTTTGATGCCAATACAATGCTGATTTTTGTTACAACAGCTATGTAGTATAATTTCACATCAGGTACTGTGATGCCTCCTGCTTCGCTTTTCTTGCTTATTATTGCTTAGGCTACTCTGATTCTCTTACTCTTCCAATTAAGAATTTGTTTGTTCTAACCCCATGAAGAATATTATGGGGATTGCAGTGAATCTGTGTATTGCTCTTGGTAGTATCTTTGACCATACAAAGGCCTTTTTCTGCCTCTATTGAGATGATCATGTGATTTTTATCCATAATTTGTTTAAGTGATGAATTACATTTATTAATTTGCATATATTGAACCAACCTTGCATCCCTGGAATGAAAACAACTTGATCATGATGTATTATCTTTTTGATGTGTTTTTGAATGCAGTTTTCTAATATTTTATTAAGTATTTTGCATCTATGTTCATCATTGATCTGTAATTTTGTTTCCTGTTGCATCTTGTATAATTTTGGTATCAGGGTTATAATAGCTTCATTAAATGTATTTGGGTGTGTTCTCTCCCATTTTCATAGAATAATTTGGGAAAGACTGGTGTTAGGTCTTCTGTAAAGGTTTGGTAGAACTCAGCTGAGAATCCATCAGGTCCTGGGCTTTGCTTTTTTGGAAGGCTTTTAATTTCTCTTTGAATTTTATTATTTAATATTGGTCTGTTTAGATTTTCTATATCTTCTGATTCAATTTGGGCAGGTCATATGTGTCTCGAAATTGGTCAGTGCTTTTCAGATTTTCCAGTTTATTGTAGTATAAATTTTCAAAATAGGTTTTGATAATCCTTTGGATTTCAGAAGGGTCTGTGGTGATAAACAGTCTGTTTTCATCTCTGATTTTGTTGATTTGCTTCTTCTCACTCTTTCTTTTGGTTAGTTTGGCTAAGAGTTTCTCAATCTTATTTATATTTTTAAGGAACCAACTCATTTGATTTTTGACTCTGGTCTTAATTATTTCCTGCCTTTTCCTGGTTTGGAAATTACTTTGTTCTTACTTTTCTAAGGACTTGAAGTGGACCATAAACTTACTTATTTGGGATCTAATTTTTTTAATGTAAGCACTCAGTGCCATCAGTTTTCCTCCTAGAGCTGCTTTCATTACTGTCCCAGAGATTTTGATACATTGTATCTATGTACTTATTCATTTCTGAGAATTTTTGATTTCTAGTCTCCTTTCTTCTTTGATCTAGTCTTCATTTAAATGAGTGTTGTTTGATCTCCATGTGTCCAAGTAGTTTCTATTATTTTTCTTGCTGTTGATCTCTTGCTTCATTCCATTATGATCTGATAGGATATGTGGGATTAATGTTGTTGTTTTGCTAAGATTTGCTTTGTGGTCTAGGATGTGACCTATTTTGAAAAAAGTTTCATGTACAGCTGAGAAGGTGAATTCAGCTGTTTTGGGGTAGAATATTATGTAGCTATTCATTAGGTCCATTTGATTTATATTGTTTAGGTTGGAGATATCTGTATTGATTTTTATGTTTTAATGACCTGTCTGTTGGTGATGGGTGTGTTGGAATCACCCAGTATTGTATTGGGGTCTTTGTAGATTTAATGTCATGTAACTGGGTATGTTGACATTTGGGACATAAATGTGTACTATTATCTTCTTGTTGGATTATTCCCTTGATTAGGACTAGGATATAGTAGCCTTCTTGTCTCTTCTAATTAATATTTGCCTGAAACCTACTTTGTCACCTAAGAGACTAGCTATTCCTGCTTATTTTCTTCGTCCTTATGTATGGAATATATGTTGCCATCCTAGTACCTTCAGCCTGTGGATGTCTTTGCCTATAAGATGAACCTCTTATAGACAGCATATTGTTATTGTTAGATCTTGTTTTCTGATCCATTCTCCTACCTGTGTCTTTTATTTGGAGAGTTGAAATCACTAACATTCAGCATTAGTGTAGATTTGTGTTTGTGATTTTCTTCCATTTTGTTTTTTTGTTTGTTTGCTTGTTTTTGCTATATTTTATCCTGTTTTAATTCTCATTTAGTGGATTATTTGTCTATTGAACTTTCTGTGTTTTGGAGCTTTGGAAATTGATTTTCAGGTCCTTTTTTGCAGTTTGTCTAAGTATTCTTTGTAGTGTTGGATTGGTACTCATGAATTCTTTTAGTTTATTCTTGTCATGGAAAGTTTTTATTTCCCCCTTTTAATTTGAAACTGAGCTTTGCTTGGTATAGTAACATTGCTGGCAGTTGTTTCCTTTTAGGGTTTGGAATATCTCATTCCATGCCCTCCTTGATTTTAGCATCTGAGCTATGAAATTGAAAGTGAGCCTTATTGGTTTGCCTCTAAATGTGGCCTGGTGTTTCTCTCTTGCAGCTTTTAATATTCTTTCCTTATTTTCTGTATTAGGCATTTTGATTATGATATGTCTTGGTAAGCTTCTTATTTGGGGTCCTGTAAGCCTCCTTTATGTGGATGTTTATCTCATTTCTGATATGGGAAAAGTTTTCTGTAACTATCTCATTGAAAATGTTCTTTGTGCCTTCAGTTTGTATTTCCATATTCTTTTCTATCCCAGTGAGTCTCAGGTTTGGTCTTTTAAAGTTGTCCCAAAGTTCTTGTGTATTCTAGTCATGTTCTATAACTTTTTTCCCTTTATTTTACTCAAGACCATATACCCTGTCTTGAAGTTCTGTCTTCAGAAGGGCTGAGGTTCTGTTTTCTTATCTGTTAGTGATGCCTTCAATTGAATTTTTACTTTCTAGAAGTTCTGCTTGGTTTCTTTTTACTGTTTCTGTTTCTTTTTTAAAATGGTCTTTCATATTTGTAATTGTTCTCCTAATTCCTTCCTTAGATCTTCTTTTATTCGTTGAACATTTCAATAATCAGTTTTTTATAATCTACCTGTAGGCTTTGTCTGCCTCATTATCAGTGGGATCCTTTGTTGGGGCATTATGAAATTTCGGGGAAGATTTGTTTCCCTGTTTTCTTAGGTTTTCAGAAGTCTTGGACTGGTGCATTGATTGAGGCAATTTCTTTACCTCTTCCTTTGGGCGTGTCCTTCAGTGTGTAATTATTTTATTTGTTCTGAGACTTATCTGTGTTTTTGATGTATGCATAGATGCCAAATGCTGGGACCTGAGTTTCCTCTCTGATTGTTCCTCCTTGGGTCTTTGTTGTTGGTTTGAGGCTTTTTGTCTCCTCACTTGAATTGGGGTAATGTGAGGGAATGTTTAGTTCAACTGCAGTCTTTATACCTTTGAACTTTAAATGTCCCATTAGGTTCCCAACACCTCACAGAGTGGGGCAAAATAAACAGTAGTACCAATCATTGCAAACAACAAACAATACATTGTTAAATTTGCCACCATTAAAGAATAATGGTAACAACCATGAACTAGAACTGGCTTTACAGCAAATAGTAGGTATATACTATATCATTCACAGCAGTAATGATTATATGACCATTAATGATAGGTACAGGAATTAAATAGACCAATTAGTTCTGAAAGATGGCAGAAATATAGTTATTTAGGGGAAAAGGAAATGTGTCAGGAAGTTAATAAAGACTACGTTTTCAAAAGTGAACAGAGAATTCAGAAGAGATGTAGGAACTGACGTTTATACGGAAGGAGGGGAAAAATAGAAGCAGCAGTGTATTGGGAAAGAGAGAACAAAAGAATTTGGCAGTTAACAGGAGAAGAAAGAAATAAACAAATGCAAATAATACAAAACCAAATAAAAATATACAATCCAATAAACCCAAACCCTCAAAATATAATGCTAGTAAAAATAATTACATTTAAAAATGAGAGAAAAAGAAATAAGTGTATGTTTATATATTCCTTATGCAGTCAACACAGCCAGAATTCCACACACATATATGCTCACACATACACAGAAAGAATTTAAAAAATAATATAAAAATTTTTATTTGTTTTAAAATGAAGGAACCTTCTTAACTGAGGTAGTCAAAATAGTTGACCAGACTGGGTGGTCACTGCATACATCCACCAATCTTTCTAATTCTTCTTGAGTTATGTACTGATAGAGCAAGGGTTAGGGGATTTTAATCCCTTCCTGTTTTTGCATTGCTCTTTGAGCTGCTGCTAGTTGGAATGGACAAAGATTGACGCTGTTTGATACAAGACTCAGCTTCCCTTCTCGCCAGTTTGAGGTGGGATGGATTAGGAAGTATTAACACTTAGAGTTTTATCCATTTGGACCAGTTCACAGTGGTGCACTCCCAGGGTTCTGCTTCTGCAGCATTCTGTGAGAAGAGTTCCAGCAGGTGGGGCTGAGGTCTAATCAGGCCTCAGGAGCTTTGTTGGGTGGTCCCTGCTTTAGAGAGACTGAATCAGCCTACTCCTAGGGCTAGACAGTAGCTGATCTCTTCTTTGGGTCCGGTTCTCAGAAGCCTCCCAAGAAATCCACTCGTGGGGCAGAGGGCCAATGCTTCACTCACTGCTGCCCAGGAGCATGGTCTTCCTGGGCTTAGACCCTGAGTGTATTCATCACCACCCACAGGACCCTCCACCCCACCCCATCACCCCACTCAAATGCATCAGCCTGCTTCAGCAACACAAAGGAAAAGCAAGTTGGACTCCCTTTTGCCCTTCCATATGGAATCCCCACGAGATATAGTAGTCTACTCTGTCCTGTTTCATGTTCTATTACACCCAGCCTAGGCCCCTCCATAGGCACCTGCCAGGATATTCTGGCTGCAGTTTTTTGTTTTTTTCCTGATCCCCCTGGTCCAGTAGTCACGGCAGCCCCACACTCACCCCAGATGGCTTCTGCCTCATCTCTCTGTGGCCAGTTAAGATACATAATGTGCTTTTCGAGTATCAGTGTGCAGTGCAGCCTCTGGATCAGTTAAGACTAGGCAACATTTTTTATCTCGGGTTTCTCTGTACCAAGACTTTGATCCCCCTCCTGCTAGTCTTGGGAAATTGCACTGCAGCTGCTGGTTATCTTTGATGAACTCTTTTTTCTTTATTTATTGTACCCAAATTTCTAAGTCCCTTAAGTGGCTTTGAGTGTACAATATTAAAATTTAGTGAGATCCCACTTTCAGCAACCTTGCTGAGAAGCTGTACATCTACTGCCATGACATAACATGGGATACATCTTCCTTTAGTTCACCATCTTCTGGATTCTAATCCTTACTTTAAAAAATAATAATAAACATCAAATAAAGTGAGGGAAGAGACCATCTCCCATGAATAATTTTAGTTTGTTCACTCCATCCTGTTTTTAGACTTGATTCGCTTTTATAATAGGGTAACAAACAGATACACTCATGGCAATGCCACATTTGTCCAGCTTCATCGTTAAAATTAAATGAGATATTATAGCCAAATAATATGCCTACCTAACTTGTTATTCCTTCAGTTATCAAAATTTTGAAACTTGAAGTTAGTCTTTCATGAAAAACTTTTGAAAATATTGCACATCTCTCTCTCTATTTAAATAGAACTTTCTGAAAAGAATATGGTATGGTGGGGGATTTGTTGTTTGTGGTTTTTTTTGGTGAGGGTTGTTTGTTGCTGTTTTGTTTTGGTTTTTTTGGAACTGGAGATTTAACCCAGGTGTACTTTACCACTGAGCCACATCCTTAACCCTTTTCATTTTTTATTTAGAGACAGGGTCTCAATAAGTTCCTAAGGACATTGCCAAGTTGCTGAGGCTGTGCTCAAACTTGGAATCTTCTTGTTTCAGCCTCTTAAGTCACTGGGATTACAGGCATGTGCCACCTCACCTGGCTTGGTGGATTTTCTTGAAGGCCCAGGACTGCCGTTGTAAACTCATTTTACTGTGTAGTGCTGTTGGGAAACACTTGCCCTACCAGTTGCCCCCAGCTGCTTTTTGTTCGATGATGTCATCTTCATCCCTGCTGTTGACCACTGCTTTTCACAACTGTTCTGTTAAAAATCAATAAGTTCATTTATCTTTTTAGCCTAATAGAGTATATCTTCACATTTTAGAGTAAAGTTCAGTTAGCTTCAGTAATAGCTACTTTGTTCAGTAACTGTTATCTTCAGTATATTTATAGTTTAGAGATTATTCTTTAATAAAGATTAGGAAAATGTGATATAAAAATTTTAAAAAGAAGTAAGAATATTGAACAGACACTCAACTACTTTTGGACCCTTGAAAATAATTAAAATATTTACTTACACCCCAGTCCTGCCTCAAAAATGTATATTTTTTTCTTGTTTGAAAATAACATATCACTATCTCTTCCCAAAAAATGTAAATCTTAATTTTTGTTATATTTGTTTTCCCTGTAATAAGACTTGGGATTCTTTAAATAGCCCCAAGAGTAGAGGCAAGATAACCAGACTAGAATATTTTTCAGTTATGAACTGAAGGGCCTATAAGGATAGAGAGCATAAAAATCCCTTATGTATCTGTATTTATGTTAGAATCTTGCAAACCTTTGATGTACCTAAAACCTGGGTTCTTTTATTGATTGTTGTGGGATGATTGAGTATGATAGTCCCATGCATAAGTTTTATCATCCATTTTATTATGTTGTCTTCATGAGGATTTAAATAAATCTTTATAAATCATAATGATGTGTTTCTTTTTTAGGGATTATAGAGAACAAGCTCCAAAGAGCAAAACCACCCCAGGTATGTATCAATGTCTACTTGACTTCCAAAATGCAAATGAGCAGTGCTTTACCAAAGTTGAAGAATGAAAAATTATAATTGCTTACTGGCCTCAATGAATTTATGCACCCACATAAATGGAAACTGAACATCTTATAATTATATAATTTTTAATTTTATTGGTTTTTTGTTGTTGTTGTTATGTTATGTTGTTGTTATGTTGCCTTCCATGTTAGCAAGACTGTGTTTCTATTTAAATAAGACAGTACAGCATATATTGGGAGACACTCAATAAACAGCTATCTACAAAGATTAAAAACCATGTTCCAGAATTAATTGTTCATATGAAAATTTTTAACTTCAAATTGGACTTCAGTTAATTTTGAAATATTGTCTTTAAATAAAGCAAAATTTATCCTTTAAAAATTGGTTTGATAAAGGAAAAAATCTGTTTCTTCTGTATGCTATTTAAAAATATTTTTTTTTTATTATTTTTGCTTTCTTTTCCAAGATTTTCTGGAAAACAAACCTCAGACTGAGAATCTATTTAAAAAGAATGTACCAAAAGGACCTACAAATACAAAGCAGCAGTTACACCTGCCTCTTCATCCTTCTTGGGAAGCAAGCAGGAGGCGTAAAGAACAACAGTCTAAAATTGCTGTGTTTCAGGGGAAAAAAATTACATTTGATGATTGATCGGTACTTCTTTTTGGACTTTCCATCTAAAAGTTATTTTCCTGTCTTTCCCACCCCCTGGGGGGCGGAATTTTTTTTTTAATTTAATAATGTAACTTATTTTACATTATATCTGAGTAAGTCTTATTGAAGGGGTCATAGAATGCTAAGTGAGAGTTCAAGTTATGTTTACATATCTTTCAGAAATCAAGTACACACTTAAATTAATTTTTAATAATACTCCTTGGATTATTTCTTCTGTAAAAGAATTTGGGAATTATAGTAATGTTAGGATTTCTCATTTGTTCATATCATGAAGTATGTTTCCCTGGTGCAGCTTTTTTTTGTTTGTTTTTTTGTCATGAAAATAAATGTCAAGGTATATTTAAAATAGTAATGAAAAAATTTGAGAACCTCTTAGTTATTTAAAGTAGATTACCTTTGTTAGAAGTTATTCTTTTGAGCAAAACAAAAGTAGTTACTTTATTATGGGTGTACAAAAAATAAATTATATAAATAAACATTAATTTTTTATTATATTTATTACTAATGACTTGTCATGTACTTTACTGTTCTAAAATAGTTTTTCAGAATTAATTTGGGGTTTTTAAGTTATATTTTAGTTACTAAGGCAAATTGTTTAAATGTAGCAACAAAACCAAAGGTCATTTTTATATTCATATAAATATTTCTATTAAATCAAGAATGTATACTGTTTACTTATTTACTCTTATAAAAGCTTTTTTTCTTCTTTTTTGGTACCAGAGATTGAAGTCAGGGGCACTCAACCACTGAGCCACATCCCCAGTCCTATTTTGTATTTTATTTAGAGACAGCGTCTCACAGGGTTGCTTAGTGCCTCATCATTGCTGAGGCTGGCTTTGAACTCAGTCCTCCTGTCTCAGCCTCCCGAGCCCTCCTGTCTCAGCCTCCCGAGCCGCTGGAATTATAAGCATGCTCCGTCCACCTGGTGTAGATTATAATTTATAAGAATAAATTCTAGAAGGAAGAGCATTTCTTCTTATGGCTGAGCAGAGTTAAGAGTGGCTAATTTGTACATTGCAGTACTGTTATTTTAAAAGAAAATAGTTTAAAATATTCCTTCAAATGTTTCACTTTTTGCTACTCTGGAAGAAATGGAAGGTTATTATTTAACTAAACAATGCTTCAATGTTTTGGTTTGTTCTTTTGGTACTGGGGATATAATCCAAGGGCACTTTACCACTGAGCCACATCCTTAGCCCTTTTTATTTTTTATTTAGAGGCAGGGTCTCACTAAGTTAAATTGCTAAGGGTCTTGCCAAGTTGCTGAGGTTGTGCTCAAACTTATAATCCTCTTGTTTCAGCCTCCCAAGTCACTGGGATTACAGGCATGTGCCACCTCACCTGGCTTGGTAGATTTTCTTGAAGCCTAAATTCCATGTTTCCTGCATGTTAATGCTGTTAATGACAGGGAAGATCATCTGGTTAGCCTGAATTATTTGCCTCAAGAGTAATGTCTTCCAATTTTAAAAGCTTAAGAATTTAGGTAACTAGAACAATGGAATTTAAGACATCATGTAAGAATTCTTTTTTTTTTTTTACTTTATTGAGTGCAAAAATTATTTCACTTCTTTTAAATTTTTATTTTAATTTTAGAATGACAAAAAAATAAGTAAAAGAAAAATGTCTTTGTGCCTGCCTACTATAGTTTTTATAAACTGTGAAGTTGAGAGCACTATCTTCCAGACTGCCAAGTCTGCCCAAAACTTCTTACCCCCATTGGAAGGAGCTAAGAATTAGGGTCCAACTGAAAAGTTGGAGGGAAGAGTTTTCCATTTGTTGGCTGCTAGATTTTGTTACATGGAAAATACTGTGGATCTTTCTTCTGGAATGTGGTGAAGTTACTTAAAATCACATTTGTCCTTTTTGAGTAGGCCTAGAACAGACATTAGGGGACATCTGGCAGCATCTGAAAATAGTTTGTGTTATCACCAGAGGGTAGGGATGCAAGAGAAGGTACTGCATCTAATAGATACAGGCCAGGTGTGCTGCTAAACTTTCTACAGTACATAAAAGGTAGAACTTTCCAGCTCAAAATTTTAGCAGTGCTGAGGTTGAGAAGCCCTAATCTGGGGCACATTTGACCCCACTTATTTTGGGACATTACCTTTCAATAATTCTACCCTGGTAGTTTGTATATTAAGAAATCTTTCTGTTGTGCTTAATAAGTACACAGAAAACTATTCCTAGCTTTTTATAAGCTGCTGGGATTGTTCTCACTTCCTTCTAATG
Source organism: Marmota flaviventris (assembly GCF_047511675.1). NCBI lineage: Eukaryota > Metazoa > Chordata > Mammalia > Rodentia > Sciuridae > Marmota > Marmota flaviventris. The sequence goes on from NC_092502.1 coordinate 52,342,441, forward strand.
TCTTTGTTTATTTGTTTGTTTTCCTCTGACTTTGGTGGATTCTTCACATTCATTGCACAAATCAGTTTTCTACCACTTACTTGAGGGGACCCTTCTAGAGATATCAGGAGCACATCCTCTCTTTCTTTGCATCTTCTTCCTCTACAATATACTTTGCCTTCATAAATTTCAATTACATTGTTCTACCTGAACCCTGAACTCTTTTCAATTCTGTGAAGCCATCAAGTTCTTTGGGGTTTCTTTCTTTTTTCTCTGTAGTTTGGAAACTCTTCAAACAGTGAGCTGATATACTTGTGGCACTGGATTCATTTGTTTTCCTTCTCTCAGAACTGCTATCTTATGCTGCCTATTGTCCATTGTCTAAAACACATTATTTCATATATTTTATAGTTTTCTAGTTTAATATAGAAAGGCTAAGGGGAAGTTGTCACCTTCCTGGCTAAGTGTTTGTTGGGCTTCCTTTTTGAAATTTTATCTTTAATTTGGTGTTATTCCATAGTTAATAAGAAATAGAAGTCCTTCATTATTTATTTTGATACTCATATTGTACTTAATTTGGCTAACGGGAGTTTTGTCAACTAATACCTCTGTCCTTTTGACATATAAGTCCTTTCTCTAACAGCGAGAAAGCCAGTTCTCATTTTCTGCAATATATTTACATGTTTACTCAACCCTAAAATACACTGTAGTCCATCTCAGAATTGCTTGCTAGCAGACTCCTCTATAAAAGAGAAATCAACTGGCCAAAGTTCAGTATTTGTTTAGAGTTTTTCCTTTAACCTGAAGACATATTGGTGTTTTGTTTTGTTTTGGTTTTTGGTCCTGAGAAATTGAACCCAGGGCCTCGTACATGCTAGGCAGTCATTATAATACTACTAGCTACATCCCCCAGCCAGTTTTATTTATTTTTGAGACAAAATCTTACTAAATTACCCAGACTTACTTCAAATTTGCAATCTGTCCTCCTTAACCTCCCCAGTAGCTGGGATTACAGGCATGTACTGCCACATCTAGCTTGATCTTAAAACTCTTTGACAGTTACCTGGAGTATTAACAGCCAGAATAGCAGAATAAGAACATCCAAAAATTCTTCTCTCTTTAAAAGCAATAAGAAAACTGTCCAAACTATTAGATCAGAACTCAGAAATTAATCCAAGGCTTGCATCAATTCAAGGAGTATTTATTCAGGAAAATGACTGAATCTTTCTATAAAAACAATGATTGTAACCATATCTTACCTTGTCACATTTCTATTTCCTACTTTCTTCCATTATGGCCTTGAAAACTAAAAGCCCAGAATCAGTTTTTTTTTTTTTTTTTTTTTTTTTTTTAAAAAGGCAGATACCAGAGGGGAAGAAACAGTTGGAATTTCTCCAAAGACACATTCCTTAAGAATTATCATTATTTTGACCTGCTTGTCCTGGAAGACTACCACTTGCAAGGCTGTCTTATTTGAAGTAGTCAAAGCTTGCTCAGATTGATAACCCTTTTCCTTAAGACAGCTTTTCAGAAACAATTAGAGGCAATTGTGCAACATCAACTTCGTCTCAGTGGATAATAATTGAGGTAAAACCTAAGTTAACCAAAAAGCTTAAAAGGAAATCTGGGGGTGCTGAGGCTGGGGCTTGGCGGTGGTGCATTTGCCTGGCATGTGTGAGGCACAGGGTTTGATTCTCAGCACTGCATATAAATAAATAAAAAATAGAGGTCTATCAACAACTAAATATATACACATATATATGTAAATATATATTTATATGAGTATAAAAATCTGGGGAAATTAATTTAATATCTATTGGTACTTTGACAATTCAGACATAGTCCTTGGAATCAGAGAGATGACTGCAGATTCATAGGACTGTGCACAGACTCAGGAAAGAGCTGAGAAGATGCTGAACTCATGAAAGAGCTCAGCAGATGCTGTCTGACTTTAAGGTGCTTCACAAGCAACATGTGAAGGCTAAGGGGAAGTTGTCGTCTTCCTGGCTAAGTGTTTGTTGGGCTTCCTTTTTGAAATTTTATCTTTAATTTGGTATTTAGGAAGATTTCTATTTCTGTTCTCATGGTTGTGGCTTGTACCTTTTTTAATGCCCTTAGTCCCCTCTTTTCAAAATTTGGCATCTGAATTATCTACTTTTAATGCCATTTTTTATTAGTCACCTAAATATTAGTTAATGTATTTTCTCAGATTTCCTTTTAACACCTCCATTTTCCAATTTTTAGTTGCATTATTTTTACTTCATCATAATAATTTAACATGACAGAACATTATCACATTATCTACCCTGTCACCACCTTGGTTTTAATATTAGATTTGTGATTGAGAGTGTTGAATTCTAAATTTCTGAAAAGTATCCCTGGTCTTGTTTTGATGAAGTTAGTTTTCTAACATTTCTCAGAAAAGAACTCATGTTAAGAATTTTTTGAGCTCTTGGTGCTTAAAACATTATCTGTAGTTTTGAAACATATAGAATTGTGGCTGGATCTTAGGATCATAGCTTCTCACCGATTCTGCCCCTTTTCTTTGTGGCAGCTAAACCTCCCTTGAGTCTTTTTTTCAGAAGTTTCTTACTCCTCTTCCAGTTATAAAACCTAACTAATACTCTGGGCACAGTGAATCTTCACCTGCTTCCTGGGTGATGGTGTTTGATTTCCTTCCTGTGACATAAGGTTATTTTCAGTGGGTAGATTCCCAGAGGAATTTGTATATTTTGCAAAACATCCCCCTTCTCTCTTAGGCCTACACCATCAAGGGAAGTTTTATTGGATCAGTTAAACTTTTTGTCCCAGCAGGTCAAATTCTAGGGGTTTTTTGTATTATACACTACCAATCAACCAGCTATTGGTTATTTGGAAGTCATTAGCACCATTCTGCCCAAACTTTTTGCTGCCTATTTTACAGTGCATATTTCATTCTGATTCTACAATATCTTCTAATTCATGGGTGGTTATACAACTTTCGGCCTCTTCTTGGTTTTCAATTTTCTCAGATTAACTGTAATTATCCCAGCTTACATTTTGTATCACCTCTTGGCATCATGCATACTGTATGGCTAAGATATGAAGTGTCACCAGAAAGATCATGATTAGATTATGAGAGCTATAGCCTATGCAGTGGATTAATCTATTTGATGGACTAACGATATGAAAGGACAGCTATACTGGGTGGTAACTGTGAGCAAGTAGGGTGTAACTGGAGAAAGTGGTCATTGGAGGTATGCCTGTGGGGTTTACATTTTGTCCCCAGCACCTTGCTCTCAGCCTTCCTGACTGCCTTGAACTGAGCAGTTTTTCTCCACCACCCACTTCCACCATGATGGTCTGCCTCACCTTGGGCCCAAAGAAATGGGGACAGCCAACCATGTACTGAATCTCTGAAATCATTAGCCCAAAGTAAACTTTTCCTTCTCTAAGTAGATCTTATTTAGGTATTTTGGTTACTCATATACCCCAAACATCAAGTCTCATTGAACAAATAAAGCAAAGTGCAGGACCAGGAGTGGAGTTTGTTATATGTTGGACTCATATTTGGCTGAATTTATGTGATATGATCAATTTGAAATTAATGCTTTCAATTCGCCTTCACTGCATGTACCAGAACAATTTCTTAATAATCTGATGTTTTGATTTTTGGTTTTAGTATGTTTTAGTAGAAATAGCCAGATTTCCTCAGTAGAACACATCTAAGAGACAAACTATCCAATATACTTTGCCTTAACTCTGTCTTCTTTCTCCTGAGTGTCCACTATAGGCTTATCTCCATTAGCTTAGGAGTGAATATGAAACTTCCCTTATTATTAAGGACTTTATAGTCTCAAGTTAGCTCATACTCAACTGTAGCAATTCACCAAAAAGTTTAGCCGTAGGGCTATCCTATCTTCCTTCTGTGTTCTTTAACATGTGAGCCAGTTATTATCTTGTCACTTACTGGAGGTATCTGTACTTCATTAGATTTCTGTTTTTTTTACCACCTCATCTCTCTGGATTAAAGACAAATTATGATTTTGTAATTTATCCAGTTAGAATTTTTAGAGTAGGAGTAATAATCTTTCCAGCTTCCTATGTTGCTTGACCTGCTTTCATCTTTATACTATCCTTTATGCTCTAAAAGTGTTTTACATAATCAAATTCATAATTCACTTCAGTGTTCTCATCTGTGCTTTCTGTCTTCTTAAGAGAGTATCTTTATTGGAAAAGGCACTCTGCCATAGCCTTGAACATCCTCTGTTCTTCCTGAATCTGCCAAGAATGCAAAGCCCTGTTTGCTCTTCATCTGGGTTATTTCTCAGGGTTGTGTTTGTACTGACCAACCTTGAGGGGTGAGTAACACCTCCCTAGGACAAAAATCAGTCAAACTTGGTATTTCTACACTGCAATCTACTTTATGTGCAGGTATCCAACTGTGGTCCTTTGTGGTTTCCTCTGGAGAAAGGACACTGGAGAATGTGGGCATATAGGGTTAACCCATCAGGCTTACTCAGTGTTCACATTCCCAAGATTTGCCTACCTTTCAGACTCGCCCTTGTTGTTCTGCCTGATAAAAATGTTTTTGTATGTATAAGTTGGCCTTGGTTCATCTGATACTAATTTCATGAGATGGTTTATCTGACAACATAATTTATGATAAGTCCCTGTCTGTGCAGTGGAAACTGGACACTGAGTAGCTAAGGTCAGTTATGTATGTCATTCATGTCTATGTGATTGGCCCCAATTTAAAAAAAAAAAAAAAAGAACATCAAGGTTCAGGTGAGCATTCTACTTGGCAATACTTCTCATAGGTTGTGACATTATTGCTGAAAGAATGAAGCATATCCTGAGCAAAGCCTGTCTGACTCTTGGCCCCTCCTAGGTGACAACCACTGAGCCTATAGACCACAGTATGCCAAATTGATTGGATAGTTAATGCTAATAATGTGATTTCTATTGAATATTTCTTTGCTCTGGGAGGTTGAAGTCTGAGTAACTGAAGTCCATCAGGTTGACAATTCATATCCAAGTAATTGACCCCCTGGGCATTAAGGTTCAGCTGAGTTTCCCAGATAAGCAACATTTCATGCATACTGTTACATCATAACTGGGAATGTGTGTATATGACTCCACTGGGAGAGGACACATGGAAACTTGCACCTGCTATTCATTCCATGCACCTTTTCCATATGGTGATTTTAATCTATATCCGTTCACTGTAGAAACCATTCTGTGAGTACAACAGCATTTTCTGAGTCCTATGAGTGTTTCTAGTGAATCATTAAGCCTTAGAGTGGTCTCACCCACTGCCATCCCCATCCAATAAGGAACTAGCACAAGCATCACACTCTGGATATTGTCTTTGCCATACGTAGTAATATCCCTCGTCTCTGATCCAGGACCTCATGTCTCCTGCCAGCATCTATGAAAACTCTTATGCCCTGTAAAATTAATGACACGCCCAAATAATCCTACTATATTTTCCTCCAGTGCTGTGTTTTCCTCTAGGTTTATGTTTACATTTAAGTCTTTAATTCATGTGGAATTTATTCCTTGTGCATCCTGGCAGAGATAGGCAAACCAATTAATTCTCAACTAATCTGTTTCCCATTCTCTCTTGAAATTAGGTTTGGGTCCTGGGACTCAAGAATTGCATAGGTCTCAAGTAGAATGTGGGAGAAATCTAAGTAAACCACTTCCATGTCTAGCCCATAACATCTTTTCTTTTCCTCAACTGAGTGCCAACTCCCAGCAAGACAGTAGATGCCACTCCCCACTTTTAAAATGGAGGAACAACTCTCGGCCTGAAGATCTGTGAGATGCTTTTCTCCATTTCATCAAAGGAACATCTGTTGTATTAAGACACTGAAATTTTTAGATTTTTAGGAAGCAGCACAAGTAGAATCATTTTGATGCAGAAATTGTCACTGGAAGAATGATGCTGCTTGGGGTGGGGGAAGACCTCATATGTAATTTAGGGGTCCAAATGAAAGTTAGTTAATATACAGGGCTAGAAACTGGAGATTCATGTCATACAGGGACAAAACAACAAAGGGGTCGTTTGTAATTACTTGGAAAGTGGACCACATAACTGCTGACCCAATAGCTCTAGGGGAAAAGATTAAAAATTGGGATATTGGTTGTATTGTTTGCATTTATCAATTTTTTTTTTTTTAAAAAAAAAAGGAGGTGAACTATGGCAATCATTTGCTGGTCTACAAGTAAAACAAAAAGCAAAAGGATGGAAAACCTATCGCCTATAGTCCCAAATGATAAGAAATTGTGCATAAAGTTTCCTGAAGTCTTCCAGCTTCAGCTCTTCCTCCTTTTCTGCCTCTTTCTCTCCCTCCCTCAGTCTGTTTCCCTCTTCAATAAATCACTTTCCCCTTCTCCAAAAAAGGACTCCTACAGCCAGTATAGATAGGAGTAAGGATGTATATTTCCTCATAAATATAACAGCCTTAAGGTGTGGAGGAAAAAGAGGAAAGAAATAAGGCAAGCTTGAGAATGATATTTAGGAAAGAACCTTGGGAGCTGCTACAAGTGTATGTAATTGACAGGATGCCTCTCAAACAACAACAATCTGCTTATTTGTAACACCAAGGAAACTGCAGGACTGAACTTCAGAAGCCTTTGAATTTTCCATCATATACCAGCACAATTCACAATAGCTAAATTGGATCCAACCTAGATGCCCTTCAGTAGTTGAATGGATTAAAAAAATGTGGCATATATACACAGGGATTATTACTCAGCAATAAAAAAGAATCAGAACATGGCATTTGCAGGTAAATGGATGGAATTAGAGAAGATAATGCTAAGTGAAGTTAGCCAATCCCAAACAAACCAAATGCTGAATGTTTTCTCTGATATAAGGAGACTGATTCATAGTGGAGTAGGGAGGGGGAGCATGGGAGGAATAAATGAACTCTAGATAGAGCAGAGGGGTTGGAGGGGAAGGGAAGGGGGCATGGAGTTAGAAATGATGGTGGAATGTGATGATCATTATTATCCAAAGTACCTGTATAAAGACATGAATTGGTGTGAATATACTATGTATACAACCAGAGATAGGAAAATTTGTGCTCTATATGTGTAACAAGAATTGTAATGCATTCCGCCCTCACATAGAAATAAAAAAATATATATGTGGGGCTCCTAAACCTCCTCAATAATGAAGTCGGTAATGAAAATTATAAAGGCCTATCAAAGGACATTACTCTCCACATCATTCATTTCAGATGTGGCTTAGGGTGATAATGGGAACCCAAGAGGATGGATCCAACACTACAAAGAACAATGAACAAGTAACTTTTCCAGTAGCAAAACTGAAATAAAAGGAATGCTCTCATTCCTAGATCATAGAACTTCAAACTGTCTGCCAGACTGATCTCATAACTACTACAGACACGTCTTCTCTGTCCACCATGTTCACTCTACCAGATGGCACTTATTTAAAAAAAAAAAATCTCACCCTAGTATGTTGGGCCTAGTACTCTGTTGTTCTCTAGTTGCATTAAAAAAAAAAAAATGGAGGCGGGGGATGTAGTTCAGTGGCACAGTACTTGCCTAGTACGTGTGAAACATTGGGTTTGATCCTCAGCACCACATAAAAATAAACAAAATAAGGTATGCTATGCATCTACAACTACAAATGTTTTTTCTTTAAATGGGTCTGAGCTGGGCTCAGTGGTGCACACCTGTAATCCCAGGTGCTCTGGAGGCTGAGGCGGAAGGATCATGAGTTTAAAGCCAGCCTCAGTAAAAGCGAGGCACTAAGCAACTCAGTGAGACCCCATCTCTAAATAAAATACAAAATAGGGTTAGGGATGTGGCTCAGTGGTTGAGTGCCCTGAGTTTAATCCCCGGTACCAAAAAAAAAAAAAAAAAAAGTGGGTTTGCTTCTATGAATGGGTCTAAATTACAGAATTATAGAACAGATAATACATTTAGTAGTCTAAGTATGATATCATTTTGCAGAAATTAAGTAACCTTAAGTTAGATACTGGAATGTTGTTTGTACTTTGAACATGTGTTTCTCTTCAAGGGAAACTTGTTTTGAAAGAAAGTCATTCTCCATGTTGTTTTCAGGATAAAATTAAAAGGATGTTTTCAGTAAAGATGGCCAAAATTTGGAGGGTCAACGAAGGGAAGAGGGTTATTTGTGTTTATTTTTAAACTAAACATGGTATGAATACTCAATAGTTAGCTTAGCTTTATCACACACAAGAGTTCACAGCCTTCAAATACACTACCAACAGTCAATTGAGCTCATGTCTGAAATGGGTCTGAGTTTGTTCTGAAATGTTTTAATCACAGGCACCACCTGTGTTAAAAGAGAGGTTGTCAGACAGTATTAGACTTTTAGATTTGTAAGTATTATAATTACATTATTAATATACCTAGATTTACTTTCTTGAGCACTTTGATAACTACAAGGCTCCCTCCCTTAGTCTTGCAGGTCCAGGTCTCTAAACAAATATCAGCTGATTAGTCCTTCCTGCTTGCTTTACTTTACTTCTATCCTATTCACCTGACATCTATAGATTCATGTTGTTTTCAGACTCCTTCATTTAGAATGTAGGTTTTGTGAGTAGAAGGAATTTGTTTTCTTCTCTGCCATGTCCCAAATTTGAACCGTATTTGGTACATAGTAGGTTAAATGTTTTCTTTAAAAAAAAAAAATCCTATAAATACTTGAATAAATAGTCATGACTATATATAAATGTTTTCAGTTTATCAATGAATCCAAATGGCTGAATAGTTGCAGCTCCATTTAGGAGGCTTTTAGAATAATCCATGACAGAGATGTGACTTGGACGTGGGTAAGTAGCAATGCAAATAAGAGAAAGGTGATGAACATGGTTATAGAGGAAAAAGTATGAATCAGTCCTCTACAGAAAGTATGATTGACTATTTGAAATAAGAAAGCAGCATGATTACTGGACAGTACTAAGGTACCATTTGAAGTTTATCATCATTAATTTGAAGTGAAAACAATTCACATAGCCATTTATTTTAATTTCTATGATCTACTATTTTTACTATATTTATTTTAAGCTCTTGATCTGTTTTGTTACAGATTTGTAGTTTTTCATTTGTCAAATGGGAGAATTACCTATTTGCCTACCATGATTTTCATTGTATTTTTTTCCAAACATTTTTTCCATGTTATTAATGGGGTCTGATATTTTATCTTCTGCTTGTTGTTGGCATATGTGAAGGTTATGAACTTCTGTATACTGATTTTCATACTCACCTTATAAAACTCTCAATGTTTTTAATATTTACTCAGGCTGAGTGCAGTGGCGCAGACCTGTAATCCCAGCAGCTCAGGAGACTGAGATAAGAGGATTGCAGGTTCAAAGCCAGCCTCAGCAACAGAGAGGCTCTAAGCAACTCAATGAGACCCTGTCTCTAAATAAAATACAAAATAGGGGGTGGGGATGTGGCTTAGTGGTTGAGTGCCCTGAATTCAATCCCTAGTACCAAATAAATAAATGAATGAATAAATAAATGTTAATTTAAAAAGTTTACTCAGTTGTTGATAATGCTTTTATAGAAGTTAAAATTATATTACTAAAAATAGTAATAATTTTACCTGCTCCTTTCTAATTTTATAACTTTCTCTTGCCTGATTTGAATAACTAGTAACTCCAGTAAATAAAATAATAGCATGAAAATGAACCTCCTTATGTTTTCAACTTTAATGAGAATGTTTCTAAGTGCTTCCACATACATGGATATTGACTTTTTGATTTAGATATGTATCTTTTAAGATATTAAGCTCTATTTCTCTTTCTGAGGTGTATTTTTATAACTCAAAAATGAATGTCGAGTTTTATTAAATGCCTTATAAGCCTCTCTGAAGTTAACTATATGTTCTTCCTCTTCAATTTTTAAAGATTTAGTGGAAAAACAACAAAAATCGTGCCTCGTGCATTTTGATGTATCTGCTTTTATTTCTCATTAACTTACCTGTTAGATTTTCATCTGAATTCAATTTGTATTTTTCTTAAAAAGTAATTTGTTCCATCTGTTATGTATTTTATTTATAGAACTAAACAATTTAATCTCTTTTGAAGTTATTTCTATAAATTTGAGTTATTTCACTTTTTTCTTATTTATCAAATTTGTATTTTCTTCTAGATTGTTTAACCAGTTGCTTAAGTGAGTGAAACATTTTTCTTTGTGTGCTTTTATACATATCCCATAGATTCCAATACATTGTTATTTGGGGGCCACAAATTTTTTTTTTCAATAGCACTTCAAATGATTTCTGAGTTTTCCTTCTCTGCTGTTTTGTAATTTTCTTTTATAATTGCCCTTTAAATTTTAAAATAATATGTTTTTAAAATCTAAATTAATCTCAGTAACTATGCATACATTGGCCTCAGAACTCTTTCATCATTTTTAAAATTTTGCATTTTTAATCATTTTTTAACACTTGCATTTGTGTCAAATATTTTAATTTGGCAGTTAATTTTATCTTCAAATTAGACATTGTCATTGTGGCTTTATGCAGTTAATTTTATATAGATTTATTCAACATGTTTATTGATTTCTTCATCTAATTTTGTCTTGCTTTTTCATATTGCTTTCCTACTTTCTAAAGTACATAATTTTTAATGACAGTTTGTTAATGCTAAACCCTTTCAGGTTTTATCTGTCAGAACAAGGTCTCACTCTCAAATGATAGTCTTGTTAATAATTATTTGCTTCCAATACTATGAAAACATCTATTTCCTGACTTCCTTTGTTTCCACAGAGAAGTCTGCTGTTCTTTTTGAGCACTTTTTGAGTAATTCTTTTACAACATAAAATAATATTATTTATTAAGAGGTTATCTTTATAGTTTAATTTTTATAGTATGCTTAATAGTACTCATTGTTTTAGAACAAGGGTAAGAAAGCTTTTTCCATAAGAAATGAGATGGTCAATATTCTATGTTTTTCGGATCAGAAATTCTCTGTGGCAGCTACACAACTTTGGTACTACAACAAAAAAACAGTTAAACATAATATGGAACCAAATGAGTGTGACTATATTTCAGTAAACTTTCTCCAGAATCAGGTAGAGGACCTGATTTGACCTGTGGTCCATATTTATTGACCTTTTCTTTAGACAGTATTTACTTACTGCCTTTTCTGATTAATGAATAAATTAATACATTTATTCTTTCTCTCAGCTCCCTTTCCTCCATGATTGAATATTAGTTGGTAGTATTATCTTTCTTAGATTTTTTATCTTTGCTTTCATTAATCTAAATAAATACAGGCAAATGAGTATATTTATATACTTTTGACTTCAGGTATAAAAATATGAAGAAATGGTAAACTTAACTTTTCTTTTCCTTTTTTCTAAGCACTTGTTTGTTATCCCTCTGTTTTATGAGGGCTTATAACATTTACATTCTGTACTATCACCCTAATCTTTGTGGGTCAAGTGACTTGTTAAAGGTCACATAGATGATAAGTGGTAAAGCTCAGATGTGAGTTTAGCCTGTGTTGTTAAAAATTATATCATACTGCCATTGTTTTAGCTCTTAAGGCTGCTATAACAAAATATCATAGATTGGGTGGCTTCTAAATTTTAAAAAAAATATTTCTTATAGTTCTGCAGGCTGGGTAGCCCAAAATCAAGGTACCAGCAGGTTCAAAGTCTGATGAGACCTGTTCCTCATAGATTGTGCCTTTTTGTGGAATCTTCACATAATGGAAGGAACAAATGAGATCCTTTGTTCCTCTTTTATAAGGTAATAATTGTATTCATAGGCATTCCACCCTCATGATTTCATTACCTCTTGAAGTCTCCACTTATTAAGAGGTTAGAATTTCAATACATGAATTTCAGGGTTAGTAGATTAAGATTTCAACACATGGATTTGGGGGAAGACATTCAGACAACAGCACCATATTTTTCTGACCTAGGATAATCCTTCTCCTTATATCTAATAAAGATTGTTGGAGTAGGATAAGCCAAATCATTTACAAATAAAGATGTGAAAATAGCAAAATAATGATGTAAACCAGCTTCTATACATTATTAAAAGTTGACCATAACTACCATGGTTATATTTTAGGAAGCAAATTATTTTTTATTTGTTCTTTTTAGTTACACAACAATAGAATATATTTTGACATATACATATACGAAGTATAACTTCCCATTCTTCATTGTACATAATGTGGAGTTTCACTGGTGTATATTCATATATGAACATAGGAAGGTGATATCTCATTCATTCTACTGTCTTTGTCATTCCCATCTCCCCTCCCTTCCCTACCTCCTCCCCACTCCAAATCCCAAATCTGTGAACTTCTACTCCTCCCTGCCCCCTCCCCACCTCGCTGCCTATTGTGAGTCAGCATCCGAATATCAGAGAGAACATTCTTGCCCTTTGGTATTTTGGGATTGGCTTATTTCACTTAGCATGGTAGTCTCTAGTTCTATACATTTGCCAGCAAATGCCATTATTTCATTCTTCTTTATGGCTGAGTAATGTTCCATTGTGTATATATACATTTTCTTTATCCATTCATCTGTTGAAGGGCATATAGTTTGGTTCCGTAGCTTAAGTATTATGAATTGAGATGCTGTAAACATTGATGTGGCTACATCACTGTAGTATGCTGATTTTAAATCCTTTGGGTATATGCTAAGGAGTGGGAAAACTGGGTCAAATGGTGGTACCATTCCAAGTTTCCTGAGGAATATCCATACTGCTTGCCAGAGTGGTTCCAGCAATTTGCAGTCCCACCAGCAATGAATGAGTGTGCCTTTTCCCCATATTCTTGCCAACATTTATTGTTACTTGTATTCTTGATAATTGACATTCTGACTGGAGTGAGATGAAATCTCAGTGTAGTTTTAATTTGCACTTCTTTAATTGCTAAAGATGTTGAACAATTTTTCATATATTTGTTGACTATTCATATTTCTTCTGTGAAGTGTCTGTTTAGTTCCTTTGCCCATTTATTGACTGGGTTATTTGTTTGTTTGTTTGTTTTGGTGTTTTTGCTTGTTTTTGTTTGTTTGTTTGTTTTGGTGTTTTTGCTGGACATTAATGCTCTATCTGAGGTCAGGTGGCAAAGATTTTCTCCTATTCTGTAGGCTGTCTCTTCATGTTCTTGATTGTTTCCTTTGCCAAGAAGAAGCTTTTTATTTTGAATCATTCCATTTATTTATTCTTGATTTTACTTTTGGCCCTTTAGGAGTCTTGTTATGGAAGTTGGGGACTAATCCAATGTGATGGAGATTTGGGGCTACTTTTACTTCTAGTAGGCACAGGTTCTGTGGTGTAATGCCTAAGCCCTTGATCCACTTTGAGTTGAATTTTGTGAGTTTTTATTACACATGGATTACCAGTTTTAGGAAGTGAATTTTATTAAATGCATCACTTCAGTAAAACCAATAAAAATCATTGTGAAAGTTTCTTGGATTTTTCACTTGTGGGTAGCCTGTTGTTTGACAGTCCTGGTAACCTATGAGTCAGTGGTAGAGTGCTGTAGCTCAATGGTAGAGTGCTTGCCTCACATGTCTGAGGTACTAGGTTTGATCCTCAGCACCGCATATAAATAAATGAATAAAATTAAAAAATAAAGGTCAATCAACAACTAAAAAATTTTTAAAAATAATTTTATCCCAATATAAAAATCAAGAAAGTTTTATTAATATTAAAGTTTTTCCATTTTTAAGCAAAGCACTTAAAAATCTAGGAAAAGAAAGATGGTTTCTCACATGAAAATGGGTGTCTTAAGACTAATAATATTTATTCAATGGATAAATATTGGAAGTTAAAAATATAAAAAGAGATAGCCATTACCATTTCATTTATTCTGAAAGTTAAAATTCATGCAGTTAGAAACAAAAAAAAATATGATAGGCTTAGCTAATTGGAAAAGAATAAATAAAATTGAGTCTACCACTGCCTCATTGTAGGAAAATTTCCCACTGATTTTATTTAGTTCCGATTTAATCAAGGGGTAAAGGATTTGCTGTATTCTGTTTATGCTCTCGTCTTCATAAAGGTATCCAACTCTCCTTACCCTTTTCTTCAGGTGGACTCATAGGTTACCAGGACTGTCAAACAACAGGCTACCCAAGTGAAAAATCAAAGAAACTTTCATCTTGCTTCTATAACTTCTAAGAGTTCTTGTCCTTCCTCTTTCTATCCATTCAGTTTAACTTCCCTTTCTCTTCATTCTCTGCCTCTCCGTTTTGTACACGTTTAGTTTTATTTGTCTTTTTGAAAGCAGGTGGGGGAAAAAAGCTCTATAAGACTTGAACAAGTGTTTGTTTTGCAATTTAAGGCTAAGGTTTTTGTTTTCTAAATCTATATTCTTGAATGCCTCTGATCTGGGGTAGAAAAATAACCAAGAGAATTAGTGAGAAAGAAGAAAGGATAGAAGATACCCAGAAAACAACAAAGTAAGTACTAATACCTAACCCTGCCACATTTTGCAACCAGGATCCTATACACATTACAAAGAGTTCTTTGACAAACAATCAGAAGATATTAATTACTAATTCTTGAGAAACTCATCAGGCTACCAATTAATCATTTTTAACCATTATCAATTTAGTATGGCTTTGGGTAGAATTAAACTTTTAGAGAGTTTGAAATTCAGTTTATCTACCTTGGGCTTAGAGCTACCTAATGCTTGATATTGGACATTCTGATGATATAACAATTCTCTGTAGGTGACATCTTTTCCCTAAAGGAAATTGGGTTATGAACTTCTTTTTAAAAAATAGGAAGATAAGGTGTTAGTAAAATAACAGAAGCTTTCCATCATAAGTGTAACAAGGAAAAAAATGTATATATATAAAACTATGAAAGAAGCAAGCACCTTTACAGAGAGTGAGGAAAAGTCCCTAAGTGTGCAAGGGACAAATACTTTTCTCCTAGGGAGACAATAGGACTAAAAGAAATGGCTGTCTAGTTTGACTGGAGGAAAGAATTCAAGAAAAGTGACAGGACATGAAAGCAGGGAAGTGGGCATTAGAGCCAGTTAAATGAAGACCTTGAATGTCATTTACGATACTTGAAATTTAGTTTACAGGAAATTGAGAAACCAAATTTAAAAGGAAAAAATTTGAGGAAGAAGAAAGTTATGCAAAGCATGTATTATAACCACCTCGCCAAATGTCCTTAGCTTTCTTGTCTTTCCAGTAACTACCCTCTTTGAAAATGTACTAGGTCAGAATTTTCCCATGATATTTCAAATCAACAGATCATTTGTTTAAGGTTAAAATTACACTTGACCATAATGGGAGTGGGGGACTCATGCACATGACAAAAACAGCTCCAAAAACAACATTTCGGCTCTTCTTGTGAAAGAGCACAGCACCTTTAATATCTTTGATGAGGTTCCAAAACTATCTCAAATTCTAAAAGAAAAAAAAAAGGTTTGTTATCAGGATAAACATTATTTTGTTTAATGAATGAGGTGCATTAATGAAGGAAAGAAATACTCTGTTCAAATGAAATAGCACATATTACTATTATGCAATTCACTCAGATCTTTAAAAAATCACTTACTTTGAAAATGAATCTAGTAGTAATCATTAATGACGTAAAAGGACTAGATAAAGTACTTGATTTGGAATTTTGTCATGGATGCATTAGACTGACAGCTGATCATTTTTTTTATTTTGTTCTTTTTAGATATATATGACAGAAGAGTGTATTTTGACATACATACATGGAGTGTAAATTATTCTAATTGGTATCCCATTCTTGTGGTTGTACACAATGTGGAGTTTCACTGGTGGTGTTTTCATATATGAATATAAAAAGTTATGACTGATTCATTCTACTGTCTTTCCTATTCCCATCTCCCCTCCCTTCCCTAAAAAGATAGACAGCTGGATACATGATGGGCGTCCATGTATGATACAGTTATGAAGAACGCAATCCAAGATATGAAGGACACAAAGCAAGTCATCTTAATCCTCAAAATCAAACTAAACTACTTCTGGTTGAACCTGTAGATGATGATTTTTTAAATAGTAAATGCAAAGAACAGAGAGACGTATTAAACAACACCACAGTATTATATCAGCAAAAGCTACAATGTGGATATTTATGTAGGACAAAAGACCTATTTATTTTTCACACATTAATAACAAAAATTTATAAGTGTTAAATGTATGTATTTTAGACACTTTAAACACATAATAACCAAATTCAGTGTGTAGACCTTGTTTAATCCTGATTCATACAAAAAAACCCTGAAAAAAATTACTGAGAAAACTGGTGAAATTTAAATACAAGCTAGAAAATATACTCTACTGTCATGTATAACTAAAAAGAACAAATAATAAATAAGTCCAAGCTAGATATTTGGAAATATTAAGGAACTGCTAATGTTTTAAGTGAGATAATATGGTAGTTTGTTGGAGTGATTCCTAACCTTTTAGAGATACCCACTGATGTGTACTAGATTTGCATTGAAATAATAGAATGAGGAAGAGGCTTGAGAAATAGTGGATAAAGGAATAAAAGAAACAATATTGACCATGTGCTGATAAATGCCAATGCTGGCTGATGTGTATATGGAGAGTCATCAGATGGTTCTAATTTTCTGTATGTTTGAAAGCTTCTGTTGGAGAATAATGTAGGCTATCACTGGAGAAAATTCAGAGTATGCAGGAAAAAATAGGAAGGAGAAATAAAATCTTTTACTTTCCAAGGCTTCAGAGTTAACCACTACTAAACTTTTGCTGCACTCTCTCAGTCTCATTTTTGAGGCAAATGCATCCAACATAAACATACATAAACACTTAGAATAAATCAGTTCATATTAGAACAGAGCATTTTGTAATATAAAATTTGAAACACAATCTTAAGTGATGCCTCATAATTCTTATAGTAGTATGAAAAATTAACATTTATATGGATATTTCTAACATGCTTAAAGTGCTTAAATAATGCTTCAGAAATCTTTTATCTGTGCATTTGATAATTTCAAGATAGGTTCCTCAAAGTTAATTATTGCCCAAATGGAATTATTTAAGCTTCTTTGTTTTGTTTTGTTGTTTTGGGGTACCAGCAATTGAACCAGGGGTGCTTAACCACTGAACTACATCCCCAGATCTTTTTTTATTTTCTCTTTTGAGACACAGTCTCACTAACTTGCTTAGGGCCTCACTAAATTGCTAAGGCTGACCTTGAACTTGCAATCCTCCTGCCTCAGCCTGGGATTACCACCACACCTAACTTAAGCTTTTCTTCTTCTTCTTCTTCTTCTTCTTCTTCTTCTTCTTCTTCTTCTTCTTCTTCCTCCTCCTCCTCCTCCTCCTCCTCCTCCTCCTCCTCCTCCTCCTCCTCCTCCTCTTCTTCTTCTTCTTCTTCTTCTTCTTCTTTAGAGAGAGAGAAAGAGAGAGAGAGAGATAATTTTTTAATATTTATTTTTTAGTTTTCGGTGGACACGACATCTTTATTTTATTTTTATGTGGTGCTGAGGATCGAACCCAGAGCCCGCGAGCTACTGCTTAAGCCACATCCCAGCCCAACTTCTTGATATACACTGTCAAATTACTTCATGAAAAAAGGGATGAACTTATATTTAAATATTTTATTAAAATACTAATCTCTCAATTCCTTGATAGTATTGAAAGGTAATGTTAATTTATTAATTATAATACTCAATCTTCCCATAGAATAATTAGTATGTTTCTCTACTTATTTAACAAATATTTATATTTTCTTCCTATGAGCCCTATATCACGATTTTTCCTAGGTATATTTTAATACTTTTGAAAATTATAGCTCCTGATTATTACTAGCATAGGAGTTTTTTTTTTGTAATAGTGCCCAATTAATTTATTGGATTTAGATCAACTCTAAAGTATTTAATTGATTTTCTTGTTTTTTTATTTGGAAACATTGTAACTTTGACAGTGACTTAGTCCCTCAAAGACTTTCACTTATCTGTAAAATAAAGAAAAAAGATCTTCTCCTTCACAGTGTGAGAAAACAACAAGATGATCCATAATCCTGTCTAGAATATAGTAAGGACTCTTTCTCATAAAAGCTAATGCACTTCCTCTCAGAAACAGCCATTGTTGTCTTCTTTGAGACCGCATTTTCAGAAATCAGGCCTCTCATTTGACTTAATATTTTTAGATTAATCTCAAAATGGTGGTTAAGTGATTCAGTGAACTCACCATGAAACACTTAGGTAGCCTGGTTACCCAGTGAAAAAAGGATTATTGATGCCAACCCTCTGAAAAAAAAAAAAAAATGTCAGTGAAGCCAAGAGGTCAGTATTGATTTTGAGTGAAGATCCAAAATATTCTTATGGGGAAAATCAGCTCCTAGGTTTTTCTAAAAAATTCAACTGAGAGAAATGTTTGAGGCTAAAACACTCCCTCTGGCCATTCATTACCAGGGCACTGAGAAAGAATAAATCCCTGAGGACTCCCTGTAGCTAAACTGTGAAACTCTAGATGAGGAGTGAAAAAAGGAAAATATAATTTTTCCCTTTGTGTCTCTATTATTCAGAAGTACTCCCCTGAGAAAATGGCGAGGGACAGGAGGTCATAAGGCTGTGGGGTCCTAACTCCTGATAAGTCACCTCAAACAACAAAATAACTCCCTGTGGACTAAAAGACATCTCTGGTCAGTCTGGACCCTGGAGAATTTCTAGGTTGATCATTTTCCAGAGAGCAGATTGCCTAACTTAGTGAAGAAGCCACACCATGTGTGTTTTTCTTCCCATCCCTCTGACCTCATTCCCTCAGGTCTGTGATCTGCAAGACGAATTTTATCCAGATACTGATATTTTGGGTGCATTGTCACACCTTGTGCCACTCCAACATCACCCTAGTGCCTAGTGAAAATTTTCTATACCCCAAATTAAAAAGAATGGTGAGAGTGCATTGAGAAAATATTGGGACAGGGATAAGTACAGCTGACTACTCATTATTCTCTGTTGAGGGTCTCATTACCCCTGCAATTCCTCCAGGACATTGTTATTTTGCTGTGCTTTTCTCTAGAGTTTTTCCTTTCCCCTTATCCTAATAACTGGAGTGTATTCATTCTAAGGATCTGTGAATGTATTAAGACTACACAGTGAATAACTGGGTGAAGTGATGCATATCTGTGAGGCTGAGGCAGGAGGATCCAAAGTTAGAGGCCAGTCTGGGCAACTTAGTGAAATCCTGTCTCAAAATAAAACATAGTTTGGGGGTGTAGCTCTGTGGTTAGTGTTTGCCAGGCCCTAGGTTCCATCTCTACTCCTTTGGGAAGAAAAAAAAAGATATCATATTGTACTAATATAATTAGAGAGAGCAATGTACCCTAATGAATCCTTTCAGTGGAAGTTTCTCACTGGAAGTCAAATAAGAACAAGAAAGAAGAATGGTAGAGGAAGTCATTGGGAACAGGTAGCAATTGGAGGAGCAAAAGCTTGAAAGAATCTCTCTCCCTCTCCTCACCCCCTCCACCACCCTTGCTCATTCTTTCTCCTTTTTTCTTTGGATTGATGATCCTTTCTAGAGCTCCATTGTGACTGGTTGGATAAGAAGGAACTGTGGTCTTTCCATTGTAAGGATGGGCTTCCTTTCTGAGATGCCCTACCAGGACTTTATGAAACAGAAGATGGGGTGGGAGGGAGCAGACTATTAGACCTTCCAACAGGGGAAGGAAATGGGGAAAAGGAGAGGAAGGTGTTCCTGCTTCTTTCTGGAGGAAAATTCAGCACTTAGATACTGAGAACAGTGCAGGGTGGGGGTGGGGGGTTATCAACAGAAATTAGGTGATGAGCGAGTTGGAAGAAAACATTTGTTGTTGGATTGCGTAGATGTTATTTTATTCATCTCTTTTGCAGAACACAAAATTAAGTAATTGCTGGCCCCCAATAAAATTTTCATTGATAGTATCCCTAATAAATAACTCCCTTTCTGGGTAATCCCTTTGTCTCCATCATTCCTTACCCTCATGTGATTTGGGTGGCAGCAGCTCTTCTCTTACTTGACCCCCTCCTCCTTCACATCAGAGGCTACAAAAGGAAGAGCACTTGACTCCAGCCAGACCAGTCATAGAATTCACAAGAACTGGATCAAAGATTTACACATGATACAGAATGAGCCTAGGAAATGCCTTCCCCAAACTTTTCAAACTGTAACTATGCACTTATGCCATTTTCTTTCTGGTCAACAAGTTATATAGATGTGTAGCTAGGTGTTTAGGCAATAAGGATTCAATCTTTATGGAGAAATGAAACCAAGAGAATGGAGTAGATTCACAGATACACAAAGAAAGAAGTGGCAGAGAGATCATGGTCTTGACATTCCATTTTCTTATTCCATTGCTCCTCCAAAAAACTTCACCTTTGTCCTTTACTTGTATGAGTTTACAAATTCCTCTTTTAGTGCTAGGTATGGTGGTGCACACCTATAATTCCAGATACCCAGGTGTTGGAGGCAGGAGGATAGCAAGGTTGGAGGTCAACCTCAGTAACTTAGCAAGACATTGGATGTAGCTGTGGTAGAGTTCCCCTGAATTCAATGCCCAGCACCACAATTACTCTTTGACTAAACAAGTTTAACATATATCCCTGTCAACAAAAACCAAAGAGTCCTAAAATTAAAGTCAAATAATCACAACTATTTTTTACTCATGAATCTTAGCCCCAAGAGTAACCCAACTATAGATTTGTTTTAAAAGCCTTTTTTTCTCCCTAATGTCCTCCCTCTAAAAACAACCACTCTAACAGCAACAACAACAACAAAAAAGACTGATTCTAGTGTATCTCACTAGTTTGCAAAAACTTACTGATAATATTGGTTCCAATCTGCAAGGGATACATTCTAAAACCCACAGTGGATGCCTGAAATCCTTGATGATAATAAACCCTATGTATAGTATGTTATGTTTTCTGCATATGATACATACCTATTATAAAATTTAATTTATAAATTAGACACAGAGATTTAATAATGGCAACTGATAATAAAATAGGACAATTATAACAATACGTGATAACAAAAGTGTTGCTTTTACCTTTTTACTTCAAGGAAGCACATTATTGCTTTTCTAGCATATCTGAATCACCAACATCACTCAAAATTTATGCATTAGCTCAGTAAAAATGTGCATAATGAAGACCTGATATTTTTTTATTCATTTTTTAAAAGGGACTATATCTTTTTTTTTTAATTTTTTATTGTTGGTTGTTCAAAACATTACAAATTTATTGACATATCATATTCCTCACTTTGATTCAAGTGGGTTATGAACTCCCACCTTCACCCCATACACAGATTGCAGAATCACATCAGTTATACATCCATTGATTTACATATTGCCATACTAGTGTGTGTTGTGCTCCACTGCCTTTCCCATCCTCCACCATCCCCCCTCCCCACCTCTCCCCTCCCCTCCCCTCCTCTCTCTCTAACCCCTCCACTGTATAACCCTGAGGGTCTCCTTCCATTTCCATGCAATTTCCATTTTCTCTCCCTTTCCCTCCCACCTCTCATCCCTGTTAAGTGTTAATCTTCTTCTCCTGCTCTTCGTCCCTACTCTGATCTTAGTTACTCTCCTTATATCAAAGAAGACATTTGGCATTTGTTTTTTAGGGATTGGCTAGCTTCACTTAGCATAATCTGCTCTAATGCCATCCATTTCCCTGCAAATTCTATGATTTTGTCATTTTTTAATGCAGAGTAATACTCCATTGTGTATAAATGCCACATTTTTTTTATCCATTCGTCTATTGAAGGCCATCTAGGTTGGTTCCACAGTCTTGCTATTGTGAACTGTGCTGCTATGAACATCAATGTAGCAGTGTCCCTGTAGCATGCTCTTTTTAGGTCTTTAGGGAACAGACCAAGAAGGGGAATAGCTGGGTCAAATGGTGGCTCCATTCCCAGCTTTCCAAGAAATCTCCATACTGCTTTCCAAATTGGCTGCACCAATTTGCAGTCCCACCAGCAATGTACAAGTGTACCCTTTTCCCCACATCCTTGCCAGCACTTGTTGTTGTTTGACTTCATAATGGCTGCCAATCTTACTGGAGTAAGATGGTATCTTAGGGTGGTTTTGATTTGCATTTCTCTGACTGCTAGAGATGGTGAGCATTTTTTCATGTACTTATTGATTGATTGTATGTCCTCCTCTGAGAAGTGTCTGTTCAGGTCCTTGGCCCATTTGTTGATTGGGTTGTTTGTTATCTTATTGTCTAATTTTTTGAGTTCTTTGTATACTCTGGATATTAGGGCTCTATCTGAAGTGTGAGGAGTAAAGATTTGTTCCCAGGGTGTAGGCTCCCTATTTACCTCCGTTATTGTTTCTTTTGCTGAGAAAAAACTTTTTAGTTTGAGTAAGTCCCATTTGTTGATTCTAGTTATTAACTTTTGTGCTATGGGTGTCCTATTGAGGAATTTGGAGCCCCACCCCACCGAATGTAGATCGTAGCCAACTTTTTCTTCTATCAGACGGCGTGTCTCTGATTTGATATCAAGCTCCTTGATCCATTTTGAATTCACTTTTGTGCATGGCGAGAGAAAGGGATTCAGTTTCATTTTGTTGCATATGGATTTCCAGTTTTCCCAGCACCATTTGTTGAAGATGCTATCCTTCCTCCATTGCATGCTTTTAGCCCCTTTATCAAATATAAGAAAGTTGTAGTTTTGTGGATTGGTTTCTGTGTCCTCTATTCTGTACCATTGGTCCACCCGCCTGTTTTGGTACCAGTACCATGCTGTTTTTGTTACTATTGCTCTGTAGTATAGTTTGAAGTCTGATATCGCTATACCGCCTGATTCACACTTCCTGCTTAGCATTGTTTTTGCTATTCTGGGTCTTTTATTTTTCCATATGAATTTCATGATTGCTTTCTCTATTTCTGCAAGAAATGCCGTTGGGATTTTGATTGGCATTGCATTAAACCTATAGAGAACTTTTGGTAATATCGCCATTTTGATGATGTTAGTTCTGCCTATCCATGAACAGGGTATATTTTTCCATCTTCTAAGATCTTCTTCTATTTCTCTCTTTAGGGTTCTGTAGCTTTCATTGTATAAGTCTTTCACCTCTTTTGTTAGGTTGATTCCCAAGTATTTTATTTTTTTTGAAGATATTGTGAATGGAGTGGTTGTCCTCATTTCCATTTCAGAGGATTTGTCGCTGATATACAGGAATGCCTTTGATTTATGCGTGTTGATTTTATATCCTGCCACTTTGCTGAATTCATTTATTAGCTCTAATAGTTTCTTTGTAGACCCTTTTGGGTCTGCTAGGTATAGAATCATATCATCTGCAAATAGTGATAATTTAAGTTCTTCTTTTCCTATTTTTATGCCTTTAATTGCTTTCGTCTAATTGCTCTGGCCAGTGTTTCGAGAACTATGTTGAACAGAAGTGGAGAGACAGGGCATCCCTGTCTTATTCCAGATTTTAGAGGGAATGCCTTCAGTTTTTCTCCATTCAGAATGATGCTAGCCTGAGGCTTAGCATAGATTGCTTTTACAATATTGAGGTATGTTCCTGTTATCCCTAGTTTTTCTAGAGTTTTGAACATAAAGGGATGCTGTACTTTGTCGAATGCTTTTTCCGCATCTATCGAGATGATCATATGGTTCTTATTTTTAAGTCTATTGATGTCGTGAATAACATTTATTGATTTCCGTATATTGAACCAGCCTTGCATCCCAGGGATGAATCCTACTTGATCATGGTGCACAATTTTTTGATATGTTTTTGTATCCGATTCGCCAGAATTTTATTGAGGATTTTTGCATCTAGGTTCATTAGAGATATTGGTCTGTAGTTTTCTTTCTTTGAAGTGTCTTTGTCTGGTTTAGGTATCAGGGTGATGTTGGCCTCATAGAATGAATTTGGAAGTTCTCCTTCTTTTTCTATTTCCTGAAGTAGCTTGAAAAGTATTGGTATTAGTTCTTCTTTAAAGGTTTTGTAAAACTCTGCTGTATACCCATCCGGTCCTGGGCTTTTCTTAGTTGGTAGTCTTTTGATGGTTTCTTCTATTTCCTCAATTGATATTGGTCTGTTTATGTTGTCTATATCCTCCTGACTCAATCTGGGCAGATCATATGACTTAAGAAATTTATCTATGCCTTCACTATCTTCTAATTTATTGGAGTATAAGGATTCAAAATAGTTTTTGATTATCTTCTGTATTTCTGAAGTGTCTGTTGTGATATTGCCTTTTTCATCCCGTATGCTAGTAATTTGAGTTCTCTCTCTTCTTCTCTTCCCTAGCATGGCTAAGGGTCTGTCAATTTTGTTTATTTTTTCAAAGAACCAACTTTTAGTTTTGTCAATTTTTTCAATTGTTTCTTTTGTTTCGATTTCATTAATTTCAGCTCTGATTTTAATTATTTCTTGTCTTCTACTTCTTTTGCTGTTGTTTTGCTCTTCTTTTTCAAGGATTTTGAGATGAAGTATGAGATCATTTATTTGTTGGTTTTTTCTTTTTTTAAGGAATGAACTCCAAGCAATGAATTTTCCTCTTAGAACTGCTTTCAATGTGTCCCATAGATTCCGATATGTTGTGTCTGTGTTTTCATTTATCTCTAAGAATTTTTTAATTTCCTCCTTGATGTCTTCTATAACCCATTGATCATTCAGTAACCTATTGTTCATTCTCCAAGTGATATATGCTTTTTCCTTCCTTCTTTTATCATTGATTTTCAGTTTCATTCCATTATGATCAGATAAGATGCATGGTATTATCTCTACTCCTTTATATTGTCTAAGAGTTGCCCTGTGACATAATATATGATCTATTTTTGAGAAGGATCCATGTGCTGCTGAGAAAAAAGTGTAACTGCTTGATGTTGGGTGGTATATTCTATATATGTCAATTAAGTCTAGGTTATTAATTGTGTTATTGAGTTCTATAGTTTCCTTATTCAACTTTTGTTTGGAAGATCTGTCCAGTGGCAAGAGAGGTGTGTTGAAGTCTCCCATGATTATTGTATGGTGGTCTATTAGACTCTTGAACTTGAGAAGAGTTTGTTTGACGAACATAGCTGCACCATTGTTTGGGGCATAAATATTTATGATTGTTATGTCTTGTTGGTGTATGGTTCCCTTAAGCAGTATGTAGTGTCCCTCTTTATCCCTTTTGATTAACTTTGGCTTGAAATCTATTTTATTTGATATGAGTATGGACACTCCTGCTTGTTTCCGAAGTCCGTATGAGTGATATGATTTTTCCCAACCTTTCACCTTCAGCCTATGTATGTCTTTTCCTATCAAATGCGTCTCCTGTAGGCAGCATATTGTTGGGTCTTGTTTTGTGATCCATTCTACTAGCCTGTGTCTCTTAATTGGTGAGTTTAAGCCATTAACATTTAGGGTTATTATTGAGATATGGGTTGTTCTTCCAGCCATATTTGTTTATTTCTGTTACTAAACATGGTTTGTTTTCCTCTTTGATTATTTTACCCCCTTTTACTGTCCTACCTCCCACTGTTGGTTTTCATTGTTATTTTCCATTTCCTCTTCCTGTAATGTTTTGGCGAGGATGTTTTGAAGAGATGGTTTTCTAGCTGCGAATTCTTTAAACTTTTGTTTATCGTGGAAGGTTTTAATTTCATCTTCCATCCTGAAGCTTAATTTCGCTGGATACACAATTCTTGGTTGGAACCCATTTTCTTTCAGTGTTTGAAATATGTTATTCCAGGATCTTCTAGCTTTCAGAGTCTGTGTTGAAAGATCAGCTGTTATCCTGATTGGCTTACCCCTAAATGTGATCTGCTTCCTTTCTCTTGTAGCTTTTAAAATTCTCTCCTTATTCTGTATGTTGGGCATCTTCATTATAATGTTTCTAGGTGTGGATCTCTTATGATTTTGCACATTCGGCGTCCTGTAGGCTTCTAGGATTTGGGATTCTGTCTCATTCTTCAAGTCTGGGAAGTTTTCTCGTATTATTTCATTGAATAGACTGCTCATTCCTTTGGTTTGGAACTCTGTACCTTCCTGTATCCCAATGACTCTTAAGTTTGGTCTCTTAATGTTATCCCATATTTCTTGGATGTTCTGCTCATGGTTTCTTAACAGTCTTGCTGAGCTGTCTATGTTCTTTTCCAGTTGAAATACTTTGTCTTCATTGTCTGATGTTCTATCTTCTAAGTGTTCTACTCTGCTGGTAGTATTCTCCATTGAGTTTTTAAGTTGGTTTATTGCTTCCTGCATTTCTAGGATTTCTGTTTGTTTGTTTTTTATAACCTCTATCTCCCTGTATAGTTGATCCTTTGCTTCCTGGATTTGTTTGCGTAATTCATTGTCGAAGTGATCTTTCATTGTCTGATTTTGCTGTCTAATGTCTTCCTTGATACTCCAGATCATCTGAAGCATGTATATCCTGAATTCTTTATCTGACATTCCATCTGCTGCAGCTGTTACCTCTTCTAAAGTTGCGTTGACCTGCATTGCTTGTGGTCCTTTCTTTCCTTGTCTTTTCATACTGCTTGCGTATCTTTCCTGCAGGCGCAGGCGGCGGCTCTGCTCTCTCCTTATTCCAATTGGGGTGTTGTGACTACCACACCGGCAGGTCACTGGGCCTGTTCTGGGCGCTGGTGGCGGCTCTGTTCTGCCCCTACTCCAATTGGGGTGACGAGTGTACCACGCCCGGCAGGCCACCGGGCCTGATCCGCCGGTCGGTTGCAGGTTTGCCTACCCTGCAGGCGCGGGCGGCGGCTCTACTCTGCCCCTACTCCAAATGGGGTGACGTGTCTGTCGTACCGGCAGGACACTGGGCCTGTCCCACTGGTCGGTCGCAGATCTGCCCACCTTTCGGGCACGGGTGGTGGCTCTGCTCTGCCCCTACTCCAATTGGGGTGTCGTGACTACCCCGCCGGCAGGTCACTGGGCCTGTTCCTGGCACGGGCGGCGACTCTGCTCTGCCCCTACTCCAATTAGGGTGATGTGTGTACCACGCTGGCAGGCTCCTGGGCCTGATCTGCAGGTTGGTCACAGGTCTGCTCACCCTGCGGCCACGGGTGGCGGTTCCGCTCCGCCCCCACTCCAATTGGGGTCACGTGACCACCACACCGGCAGGGCCTGATCCAGGCGTGGGCGAAGGATCTGCTCTGCCCCTACTCCAGTTGGGGTGACGTGTGTACCACGCTGGCAGGCCACTGGGCCTGACCCGCGCCAGTCTGTCACAGGTCTGCTTACCTTGCAAGCGCGGGCGGCGGCTCTGGGGACTATATCTTTTATAAGGCTCTATCATTATACTTGTCTTTGGTTTCTATGATATACGATTAAGTCATGAACTCTGGTTTGTCTTTGTATATAAATAAATTAGGAATCAGCAATATGGTATTTCTAACAGAGACACATGTATTTTCCTCGTTATTGTATTTATGGTTCTCTTTTTGGTTTGTGGCTCTATTTTTTTTTCTCTCCAAAGTCAATGCTTACTTCCCATAGTTAAACAGCAAACAAATTATTGACAATAAGTTATAAATACATTAGTCCTCCTTATCTGCTGAGGATATATTCCAAGATACCCAGTGGATGCCTAAAATCTTGGATAACATGCTATAGTATGTTGTGTTTTTCCTGTACATGCATACCTATCATAAGGTTTAATTTATAAGTAAGGCACAGTAAGATATTTAGCCACAACTACTAATAATAAAATGGGACAATTATAGCAATATGTTGTAATAGAAGTGTTACTTACACCTTTTCTTTAAAGGAGGCATTTTATGGCTTCTCTTTGGCATATCCAAATTACCAACATCACTATTCTTGTACTTCAAGGTCATTTTTCAAATAAAATAAGGATTACCTGAACAAAAATTCTGTGGTGATATGACAATTGTGATGGTTCTCAGTGACCAATGAGCAGGTAGCATATACAGTGTGGATATGCAGGACAGATGAATGATGCATGTCCTCACAGGAAGGAATAGAAATACATGAGATTTTATTCTACTACTTTGAATGGTACACAATTTAAAACATATGAACTGTTTTTCTCTGGAATTTTCCATGTAATATTTTGCAATCATGGCTGACCCATGGGAACTAAAACCACAGAAAGTAAAACTGTGTATATACATGCATACACCCTTCTAAATTACTCATTCTGATCCTATTTCTCCCTGCTTCCTGTGTATAGCATCAAACTTTATTGAAACTTAAATTATAGAATTATGTATGATGTAAATAATTTTGAATGTACAAAATAAATGGTCTACAAAGAACATGATGGGTTCAATCTGAGAGTTAAAATCAAGTAAGATTTGAAAGAAAAAAGATTTTTAATAAGATTTTAATAAAAGCATTCAAGTCATTTGAGCAATAGGAAAGATCTCTCTCCTAAGATAGAAAATGCCTTAAAGGTTGGAAGGCTTTCTACTAAAAGGGTCCCATTCAACTAGTTTTTAGGAAGCAAGTCAGGTAACAAATTGGCAGGTTTTAGGTAACTTTGTGTCCTACAGCTCAAATGCTGCCACTATCATTTATTTGTTTTAAGTAATTTGCAAATTATCTCATTTCTATGAATTGGAAATTATTCCATATGACAAACACCAGAGTTTTCCAAACTCCCCCAAAAAGTTTGATTGGATAAATGCTATTAAAACCAAACCAAAACAAAAGGACTTACAACAACAACAAAAAAAAGTTTGCATAACACTGAGTAACAAAGATGAAGTGGTTTCTTTACAGTAGGACTTTGCAGAATGTTTAATATGGCAATATGTATTGGAAATCCCCACTATAGAGATAATATTTCCCATACTTACTTTGTTATGGGTGTGGTTCATGGCATCAAAGACCACTAATAACAGATATAATAATAAATAAAAAGTTTGAAATGTTATGAAATTTACCAGAGTGTGGCTCAGAGACATGAAATTAACACATGCCATTGGAAAATATAGCAATGACAGATTTGCTTGATGCAGGGCTGTCATAAACTTTCAATTTGTAAAAAAAAATATGAAATTTCTATAAAGCACAATAAAGTGAGGCACAAACAAGGTATGTCTGTATAAGTTACTTAGAGATGATTTAAAGTATATGAGATAAAGGGAATATATTGTAAGCAAATACCATGCCATTTAATATAAGGGATTCAGGCATCCTTGGATCTTGGTATCCATTGGAGTTCCTGAAACCAATCCCCCAGAGTGACTGAGAGACAACTGTATATGCTTTAGGAAATCAATATTTTCCAAGTCCTATGCAAGTACTATTTTACTTATGCAAATTTAAAAAAAGTATAGTACAAGGGTGTTGTTTAAATGAAAGTAATTTATTTAAAGTATGTTAGCTCTCTACTAATATATGTAGCAGGGATTGGAAATTTAGATAAATAAGTAACATAAAGGCAGCAAAGTTTTTCTGGCAAAAAGGAAAGATCTGCCATCTCTATCTTTGATTCATAAGCTAATAATGATACTGAATACTGATGAAACCCAGGAAACCATCTTTGGAATTAGTAACTAAACTATATTGAGATGCTCTACCTTCAGCGGGAGAGGGACACAAGAACTTATTAGTTTCAAATATCACTTATGTGATATTTGAGATCTGCAAATTTCCAGCCACAAGTTTACATCTGTTTTACTTGCAAGAGCTACTTAAGGGTGAATTGTTTTTGTGGATTCCTTTTACAGACTCTTCTCACAGTTTGGGACATGTTTGCCCTCTCAGGTTGCCAGCTCCCTGGCTAATCTGGTACAAATTTGAAGATTACTATGATAGCAATGTTTCTCTTTACATAAATAATTTTTAACTAGAATTGTGTGTCCCTTAGGTAAATATTTGTATGTCCATAGGCATTCCTTGTAAATCATAAAAGAAGAGTATGATTGTTTTTGCAATCCCCACTCTGTGTCCTTAAAAGTAGCTGGTAATTGTGACAAAAGTTAGGACACATTCATGCATAGTATATATGATTCATGTATGATAGAATCTATTTTAAGACATCAGCTAGATTTTTGTTCATCCTAGATTAGCTTCAAGGCAAACAATCTTACTAAATAAATTATTAATTCAAAAAGCAGCTAAGCAAGACCACCAACCGCATATATAGCTTTTAATATTCTAACTAAAAATGAAATTCAGATTTTAAATTTATATGTAACAACAAATCTCCACCCCAAATCAAGGTTTGTTTGTTTAAAAAATAATAACAAATGATCACTATTGACACTTGAAATCATTTATTCAAGGCATTTTATATAATATTGCAATCATAGTATAGGCATATAATAAAAGAATATGAGAATGCAAAGAAGAATATAAAGCCAGTGTCTGGGCATTTAAAATAAAAGCTCTTCAAAAAGGTACAAAAGTTTTACAGATAGAATTCCTGAAAAATTTGGGAGAAATTAAAATTTTATTAACAATATTATAATACCAAATGACACTCACTTAGTTCCCAGCAAACAGTTTTATATTAATTGTTTATAACCCGTGAACTAAGACTTAAAGCATTTTACATTCAAGTTGAAATAAGTCAGCACCATTTTAGCTTGAAGGATAAATGAAATGTTGTTTTCAAAAATGACCCAGTACTTTGGGTGGCTGGGAATGAAATCTAAGTTGCGGGTTGCATGTATTTGATTGTGAATATGAATTTTAAAAATAAAAGATATAGAAAAGGGTACTTTTATCAATATTCTTGTTAGTATCAAAAAAAGTTATTTTTAAAAGGAAACATATCCTGACCAGGAAATAAACATTTTCATGTTGTCTCTTAAACATTAATTCTCAAGTTCCAGGAAAATTTTAGTGAACTGCTAATATCAAATATTGGGAATGTTTATAAATGTGATTGTCCTATGAGATTCCAAAGAGCAAAATAAATGTTATTACAAATAATGCCTAGTGAATAATTAGATAGAAATTGTAAATAAAATTATAGTATAAAAATATAAAGATTTTCTGGAAATAGGCAAGTTGAATATTCATATATGTTATGGCACTGTTGGGAGACTGACTCTTCACCTCAAAGGCCAAGACATCTTTAAGACAGATGTGGTCTGAATAATTATGAGAGCACTTAATAATATACGTCAGATAGTAGACTCACTAAATTATTTTCCATTTTCACAGGCTTTATTTCTGTAAAATCTAGTCTCTTCTCAGTACTCAACATTCTTTATATCATTTCTACTTCCTTTTTGTAAAAAATTTAGAGTTTAATAATAGATTGATAATTGTTACCAGCTAGTCATTATCTGTGAGTATTGATGGTTATTCAGAGACAAGACCCTGTGAGGTTAAAAAATATTGTGTGTTAAATTAAAACTTATCATTTATATGTAAATGTTGAGGGATGATGGAAAGGGGAGAAATGTTCACATAAGGAATAAGCAAGAATCTTTAGCTTCTTAATTGAAATACATTTTTTTTTTTGCAGAATCAACCAAAGAGTACATGCTATATTTAAAAGGTGGACATTTCAGGAATTCAAAACATATTTTAATTATTAGAAATATATACATTCATGTACTCATTAACTGTTAACTTATTTTTTAAAACATGGTCATGAAAAATAATAGTGCCTAAAATTGAAATGTTATAAACATGTACTGTAGGTTGTTAAAAAATGAAATAAAGCGAACCTAATGGATAATGACATTTTTCATATTTATTGAGGTTAGGGACAGTATTATTTTATGTATCAATGTCTTACATGTGAGTATCTAGCTTATTAGGTCCTCAAAGGGCAATGGATGGAGAGACAGATAAAGGGTCTCACTGAAATAATTGTAAATGTGATTTCTCTTATACATCCAAAGGTCATGATATTGGATAATTTATAATACAGGGGTAATAATCTTAATGAAACAATAGATGTTAAATCTATAGATGCCAGTCTGGCTCAGTATTAATACTGACAGTAGTTTTTGTTATTTAATAAAGCAAGTATATTAAAATATCTCTATTAGAAAAGATTACAATTGGAAAGGATCATTCTACCATCTTAAGACTAAAAAGCAATTTAAGGAAAAAAGAGGTACATCACAGAACCTATCTCATAGCTCAAATACTACCTCAATGAAAATTCTGTCTGTATTTGCTTTGTGTGCTCTGACAAACAAGGACAATGCATACCACTGTATCTGTCCCTTGATGACTGTCCACCTCTCATCCCTTTTACCATGCTGTGTACCCAGTGAGCGCAGAATGATTATTCGTAATTGGTGTTGACTTTACAACTCTATGACATATATGACAGGATGCCAACTCACTTTTAAAACTCTACCTAACATAGTCTAGTACTGGAAACATCTTACTTGAGATTTTAACACTGCTTAATATAGGAAAAACTTCTCCTAAAGCACCATTAACTTAAAAGTCTAACTTGATTTCTTCCTGCACTTTTTGAATTTAAGAAAAAGACAGATTTTCCAAATTCTGTTGTTGCACACAGTTTCACAGTTTAAAATAAAAATCACAGCTGTCTCATTATGGAGTATTCCTTGGTTTTGCAGAAAGTACTTTCTTTTCCCTTATCCACACCTCAAATATATAGTGCTATGTGCCTTGTTAATCTGGACTATATTTAAGACACACAAAAACATGTATGACCAATTCTGAATAACCTAGCATGATTTTCCCATAGTGCACACATACTATATCGTCTGTTCTGGATAATTTAAAGATATTTAGCATTACTCTTTTTAATAGCTGAAAATTTAAGACATGCAGAAAAGTTGAAAATCCTAACATGTTTTTCATCATTCTTTTTTTTTTTTTTATATTTGAGAGACAGTGTGGTTTTTGAGACTTTTTGTATGATTTTTATATCAGCAAGGAAATTTTAATTTGGCTTACACTTCAATATGCTTAAATGTATATCATGTCTGGATGTATCCTAGCTATCATCAGAATGACTTCCGAGTTACACAGATGTCCTATGTAGATCAGTCCTCAGAATGGTAATTTTAAGAATGCCACTTAAAATGTCTCTGCCTATAGAAAAACTAAGAGTGGAGAGGAGCATCAACAAATAACAGACAGGAATCGGGCAGCTCAATTACCTAATTCATTCCAAAACAAAAGTTGACTCAAATCAGAATGAAATTGTGCCCTTGACAGAAAGAAAGTTACCTACTAATTTAAAAACTGTAAACATAATTTTTATATAGGGATGTAACTATCTGGATACATATATTGCCATTCCTCTGCTATATAATATTTCTTGACACCAATAGTAATGTGTTTGTTCCTTCCACAGCACCAAATGTGTCCATATCTGTTTAAATAGTAGGATCATCATTTCTAAATTAATCTACACTAAAACACCTACAAGCGTATTACCATTATGTTTCACTCAAGTTCCAGCACTTTAGAGGATAATCAGTTCAAAGCAATTTTGGCTCATTCTTCAAAATATTATTTTCCCTTTTGTATCAGAATTTCAAAAGGAACATAAGACATTTGTATTTCTTTGAAAGAGCCAATTGTGCAACTATGGAATTGAAACATTGTGTTAACTCACAAGTACTGTGAAGAAGTATTTTAAATCTTTCTAAATAATTCCAACTTAAATGTTCAAATCCAGTTATTTGTTTTGTTGTAAAACAGTCCAAACAAAAATTCCTTTTTTTGTTTTCTGTTCTCTTTTTTTTCAAAATATGTAGACCCTACTGAAGCTAATCTATTTTTTCCCACTTCAGAACACCAGGCACTGATTTATCCATTGGGAGTTGAGCTTGCTTTCTAATACCTAGATTAAGAAAACAAAATAGGAGAAGTTATGAACTGGTTACAATATCATGAATGAATACAATAGATACATTTAAAGTCAACTTTAAAAATATCTATGTAGCCATTTCCCTCCACCTGAGCAATAATTATTTTGTGAAATTACCATTAATACATTATTTTAACAATTATTTGATGAAAGCATTTATATCAAGAGCAGAGAATGTATGCTGATGCCTACAGTCTGGACATCTAACATAAAAGATATAACCCCTGAAACAATCAAAAGTGAAGCAGAACTCATGAGACCCACACCCTAACCAGGCAAGTTTGTTCCATGGAACGAGAGTGGCACTCCACCAAGAAGCAGTCATGGCCTCTCACCATCTTGCATTCATCCTTATCCACATGGCTTTGAATGTTGAATGATGCATTAACAGGCAGAGACTGGCTAAGTACAGTCTATCCTATTCTTTTATTCAAATGGTTATCATACATCATCATTTAAAGAGGTAAAAATGCACTTAAATCCAAACCATAAACTATCAATTTCCAAACAGTAAGTCTTGTAAGAAGAGAACTTAATCATTAGTATATTAGAACCAAAAGTTGTCTGGAGTCACCAGGTCCTTACATTTTGTTTTTAATGAGAAAATGAGGTGGGGGGTGGCACCTTCGTGGCACATACTCACTTACTGGCTGCTTTTTACATCAAACAGAATGCCCTCAAGTATGTGCTTGGCATAAATAACAACCAGTGAACTGACAGTGATATGTAATTAAATTTTAAAAAATAGTACAATAATGCCAGCATGGGAATGACACACACAAAGCCACCAGGCTGACCACATGGCTTTAGGCAAATTCTACCTTTTGCTCAAAAAGTTCAAAAATTCCCCCATGGCCTCCAGAAAATAAAGTTCAAACTTCTTGCTCTCAGTGTTCCCTTTGATCTCGTCCCAAGTGATGTTTTTATCCTTTTTACCCAACTCTTAACTCCATGACACTTATGCTCAGCCAAA
Source organism: Marmota flaviventris (assembly GCF_047511675.1). Lineage (NCBI taxonomy): Eukaryota > Metazoa > Chordata > Mammalia > Rodentia > Sciuridae > Marmota > Marmota flaviventris. Next base: position 52,377,088 of record NC_092502.1, read on the forward strand.
CTAGAAGACTTGCTTTTTGTAAATATGCCCTTCATCGTCCTCCCGCCATGTAGCTGCCCGTAACTGGGCCTCCTCCCAAATGCTCTTCCTTATCTCCCCTGAGTGTGGTCTTCAGGCTTCAAGGCCCAATTAGAATACAGACCTAAAGCCACTACTGAATCTCAGCCCAAAGAAATCTCCCCTTCCTCTGAACTCTGATCTCTAGCAAAGGAGGCCTGAGATGAAAGTAAAAATATAGAAGAGGCAACATCATTCTCCTGAAGGGGACAGATTTTTCTCAACTCAAAAAGGCTACATTTTCCTGATTTCCCACTCATACAGGAAGTATGAGCTTATATTTTACTATGAGTCACTAACCATGGGTTATTTCAATTCTTCATATTTTCCTCTGATCAATATTACTTATTAAAATTCTACCTCAACTACCTCCTCTTGCATTTTAGTTGTAGTCAGAGATCATTGGTGAATTAAAAATAACTAAGCAGGTGGCCACAGGAGGAATACCTCTTATAGAGTCACAATATTGCTGGAGCAATATAACAGTTTCCATTTGTTTCAGATATTTGAAAATACTAAATGGATTCTACTGACTTAAAGCAAAGACACATCCTATGCAGTAAGAGTCTCCTCTTGGGACCTGCACTTACTGGAAGGCCCATAATCATAACGAGTCACCAAACTTCTTGTAGCAGAAGTCCTTCCAGTCTCAGTGCATATTAATTTACCTTCATGGGACTTTTTGTATTGTCTATTACATTTTTGGCGGGGGGTGGAGGTGTGTGTGTACTGGGGATTGAAAGCACAGGGAGGCACTCAACCACTAAGCCACATCCCCATTCCTTTTTTTTTTGTATTTAGAGACAGGGTCTCATTGAGTTGCTTAGTGCCTTGCTATTGCTGAGGCTGGCTTTGAACTCCTGATCCTCCTGCCTCAGCCTTCCAAGCTGCTGGGATTACAAGAAAAATACCTGGCTCTATTACATTTTTGTGTGTATTTCTCTCACTCACTCTATTTAATTCTAAAGTCCTTGAGAGATAGGGTTATTTGTTTGATTTGTTTGTTAATTACGTATTGAGTGGGAGGCTGCAAGGTGACAGGCCTGTCCCAGGCAACAGGTAGGTATACAGTGCAAGACAGGCAGTTAGAACCTGGTCTTCATGGACTGGGGCAGGAGACAAACATTAACAAAGAGATTCATAAGTAATATACTGGAATCTCTGTAATATGTCTACAGGGAAACAGTATAGGGGCTTGGAGTTATATTTATTTATCTCTGCATTACTCTCTAATATCTACTTTGGGACCTTAACAAACACACACAGTACAATAGTGAAAGAACAAGTAAATAAGTAAATGGAGAATGAGTAAATAACTTAAGGAATGATAAAAATTAAAAGGAATTAACTAATCCACCAATTTCACCTTAAATCATTTGGGGTTAAATTACACTGATACTATGGGAATTTTGGTTATTCTATAACAAACTGCACACACAATAGGCCATAGAACCAGCATGTTCAGAAGAATATATTTGATTTTTTTTCAGTACCACTCCTTTGCTGTCATGGGCCTCATCTATCTCTAATGATGTGGTGATACTTGTAAAGCTCATGCTTACTCCTTTATGTGAATAAAGTGGCTCCTCCAGGGTGTATGCAACCCCAAATAATATTGCATTGCTCTGTGGACAGACCAAGGGCTAGTTTAGGCTCCACTTTCCTCCTGGCCAGGAGCCCAGGTGTAGGGCAAAATTGGCACAACCAGACTTCCATGGGCCTGGAAAAGCCACCAAATTACAGGTTCACGTGCAGCAAACCCCTGTCCCAACTTCCATATGAAATCATGCTATACATTTCTGCATGACTCAAAGATACCAGTACCACTCCATCAAAGCAAAGCAGATGCATGTTCAGTACCACCCTATGGGTCTTCCAATTATTTGAAGTATAAGGTAAGGGTGCATATACAGTTATGATCTATTACCCAGCAACAGTGGAACAGGCAGTATAATAGCTTGGGACAGGACAGACTGGCAAGCAGGCATCAAAATACCTCCTAGTTCACATTTGTAGATAGGATTCCTTCTATGCCTTCATTCAAAAAAGGGTTTCAGGACCAAGGGTTTCCTCTCCTTTTGTGAATATCCCTTTAATACCTGTGGTTCTAAAAATAAACCTATGAAATCTGGGTTTCCACAGACCAGGGATCTGGTCTCTTCATCTGTTCATCTGGTCTCTTCATCACTGTCTTGTACCCAAAGACAGTGATTTTCAAAATGTACTTTGAAGAACTCTAGGACTTTCTTCAAAGCTCCTTCACCGAGTATGAAGGGGCAGGAAACTCAATTGAGCTCCTATGATCTCACCTGCACTGCATTTTGAATACTTTAACATACTGAACCACACAAGCTTTCTGGGTAAACACTTTGTTCTATGTGTATGTCTTATTTTGAAAACTGAGCTTTAGGATGACTAAAACCATAGTATGTCCTCACTTTTCTGTACACACACACACACACACAAAAAAAAAAAAATCAGTTCTAATTATGTGATAGCATTGATTCTATGTAACAATTTTGATCTTTGGTTTCTTTACAGTGAAAGCTATAGTAGTTGAAACACATGTTGTTGTATAATACCTGGCCAAAAAAAACACAAATAAATAAATAAAACTTTTTTGTAAAGAAAATTACTTAATTAGGCAAACAGGACTTACGGTGAAATCGTACAGCCTGAGGCATAAGCATGATGTCCTGTGTAGCGAATGTCACAGCGCACAACATTGTTGGTATAGTCTGATTCAGGCACCAGGTAGCTGGGGTTGACACTGACCTAGGCAACACAAACAGCATCTGTGCTAAAGATTTCATGATCATTATGTACTCATTTTCCCTTCTATTTCTGTAGAGCTACTATGTGGGAATCATTAGCAAGTGATTTAGCTAACACAAGCTGGAAAGGGAGTTTAAGATAAGCAAGTGGTTAAACTCTGCAGACATTATAGAAGAAAACAGTATAACTTCCCATGATGTTCTTTAAAATAAGAATATTTTCATATGTCTACGTTGCTTAGAAATTGTCTAACTATCTCCAAAATCATGATTTATCATCATCTGAGTCTACAGAATGGTGCCTATTAATTTCATTTAAAAATTACATATTTGCCAAGGCCTCTACCTTTAGAATGTAGTTTCCAGGTTGTACATCTGTAATGTCAATCCACTGGCAGTCAATGTCTGCAGCATAGGTATCATAGCAGCCAGGACTCAACCCCTAAAACAAACAAAACAGAACACCTAAAATGATGGTGAATGGTCAGATTGTGCTAAAGTATACGCTGTTATTTGTAAATTAAATTTTCAGTTAGTATTTATAAAGTGTTTGATATAAAACTATAGTATATATTACCCGGCTTCATAGCACCTCTGGTTAAAAAAGACACAGTACTAAAATAAATAGAAATATACCTGCCTTCTTAAAAGTGTCACAACTTACCAGTGATAAATACAATCTTAAGTGACAAAATAGTCCTCCACCAAAATTCTGGAATATTACCAGAGCAGGAATAAAGGTCACTTGGCAATTAACTCAAATGTCTTATTAGTGAAACCCTCTCCCATTTTCCCCTCTTAGAAATGACCTTCTTATATTCAGAGTACCCTTGATATTTTTGTCATGGATAGTTTTTGCAATGTTATCCATTTCTTCTCTGGGTTACGATCATACTATGTAAGAATATATCTAATTTAGAGGTTGTAAGTTCCCTAAGTGTAGAATCTATGTTGCATCTTTGATTAGCTAACATTTATTATTATTATGTGCCAGAAACTATTTTAAACATGCTGCATATGTAAATTAAATTCTCATAACTATATGAAGAAGGTGCTAGTATTTTCTCTAAATTATAACTCGTAAATGATTGAGCTTGTTTAAGTAAACAGGATCCAGAGTGCCTGTCATTAACTACCATACTATACCCTATTTCACATAATCACTAAAATATTTTGTTGAATGAATGGACATACACCTAAACTAGCAAATGCCACACATTCCACTTGCTGAGATATTCAGGTTAAAAATAAATAAGTGTCTTGGATGGCCCAGGATAAAAAGAAACAAAAATTGGAATCTGGGGAATATATTATTTCTATTAGCTCTTCACAAGAAATTTTAATTCTTGTATTTTTATTTTAAGATGCTACAATCATATTAACTCAATGCTGCCATTTGATTTCAGCACGCAAAATTGCTTTGATGCTTAAAATAACTTTGGCAATCAAACAGATAGCAAAATCACCTTAGTGTGCTTCACTGACTGGTTTGGCTGTAGCTAGATTTGGGAAGAGTGTGGTGAGAACTGTGCTGTCATATAGCACGTGATAGCACAGACAAGTCAAACTCAAAAGTATCTGAACTGCAGCAGGGAAAACCACATTCCACAGTTATTGTCCGGAATCCTACCTTGGTCCATATTTCATCTATGTTGAGTAGTAAATGTCATCTATGTGGAGTAGTAAATATATAATGAAGAATTATTTTTTTTGGTGTGATACTGCACATAGTTCTGATTCTGGTACATCATACGTGTGTTAGCTGCTGCTATTGTTGCTATTACTACACTACTACATTCATGACATTATAAAGGATTCATTGGATTAGATAGCTATTGAAGACAAATTTTAATAATACTCTTTTATTTATTTTTATTTATTTATTTTTTAGTTTTAGATGGGCCCAATATCTTTATTATTTAAATTTTTTTCTATGAGAATTGAACCCAATTCCTCACACATGTGAAGCAAGTGCTCTACCACTGAGCTACAACCCCAGCCCTTAATATTAGTCATTTAAATGAACAAAACTGCTTTGAAAACAATGGAATTAGCCAGGTGTGTGGTAGACATGGAATCTCTGTAGACCTGTAATCTCTGCTACTTAGGAAGCTGAGGTGGGAGGATCTCTTGAGCTCAGGAGTTCCAGACTAGCCTGAGCAACATAGTGAGATCACATCTCAAAAATAATACAACCAGAGATATGAAAAATTGTGCTGTATACATGTAACAAAATTTGTAATGCATTCTGCTGTCATTTATTTTTTTAAAAAATCAATAAAAAATAATAAATGAATAAACAAATATAAATGCTGGAATTGGCACTCTAGGATTAGCTAGCAGAATTTAAGCATGAGCTCTGGTTTTTTGAATTGGCAAACATAAAACTGGAAATGAGACCATTAAGCATATAGGCATTTCATATATTCAAAGTCAAAATTTTAAAACAGATTAAATATGAATCCTAGCCCTGGATATCTAAATTAGATATTTGGTTTTTGCAAAACACAACTTTTTACTACATTAGGGTAAAGAGATTAAGTGACTATTTTTAGTTTTGTATATATTTACTATATAAATTGTGGTCTAAGAACAGGAATTAGTAAGAGTGTAAATATATAGAAGCTATACATAGTTTTACACTTGAATACATTTCAGAAGGTTTATAATAAAACTAATCTAAGCCAACATTTGAGGTTTGTGAGAATGTTTTTTTCTTTAAATGAAGTTCAAGGGCAAGAGACACTGATCTACTGAAAAAAAACAAATACATAAATCATTCATAATGCCAGAGCTGGTGCACAATTGTTGAATAATACATATACAGAGGATGACTGACAAGAAAGCTACCAAATAAAATGAAGTGGGTCACTCCAAGGAATGGAAGCACTAGGAATGCTATAAATACCTACAATACCAGATTCAAATACTTCATCTCAGAGTGAGCTGTCCAAACTGTTTATTTTTCTAAAAGGGAGAATAAACTCCAGGTCCACTGCACACCAGATGCTATGGGACTTGATAAATGAATGTAAATGAAATCTATATAAACACATGTAGAGTATGTGGGTAGGTTACATCTCCTTTTGCTTGAAGAATAAGTACTATCCCCCAACCCACACACATATGTCTAATTTAACCTTCTTCCCTTCCAATTGCTATGATGGTCTAAACTCAGAGAAAGAAGTAATGGTAACATTTAGGTCACCAGAAAGCTTCCTGCCGCAGACCTGAAATTTGCTTCCCAAGTTGCCAGCTGCTGATCCTTTTGTGTCCTGGATTATATGCATTTAATGCTCCTTGCCAAGATTTGGGCTGGAGTAAAATTATAATGTCCTTTTACAAATTAGGGTTTCATATGGAAATACTGGCATGGCTTTTAACTGACACACATTTTCCTATTATAAGACATACAAACTGCTTAGTTCAGCACTATTTTTAAAAATTCATCCAAAGAACATCTGACATCAATTATACTGTAGGATTAAATATATGTGTGTGGAGAAAAAAACGTGTCCTTCTGTTCTTACTTGCATTATTAAAAGAAAGAGTGTTTAAAGTGCTTTCTAAGAAACTTATTTCCTCTCCTTTTGCTAGCCTCAATCACTATTCTATTTTAAGCATAAAAGTTGGGGAAAAAAAAGAATGGCTTTTCAGGGAGCAGAGGTATATTTTTTTAAAGTTGTTTATAATCAATTAAAGACAACAGAATGGGTGCAGATGCTATGAACCATTCAGACATTTGCAGAAAGTAAAATTTGGCTTCTCATTGTGGAACATATTATCGTGGATACATATTGACCTCCTGTGACAATGAGAAGGGGTCAGGTGCAAAGTTGGAAACACTTTAAAAGTAACATGCATCAAGCCATCACTTACCTTTTCTCATATTATTTTTCATCTTGACAAAATGAACTCAGAATGAAGTCATTTATAAAAGGAGGTGGAAAGAAAGAAAACAGTATGCTAATTGTTTTGTCTCTAAAACCTGTGGGTTCTGATTTCAGGGTGCCAGCTTACCTGTGTGTGTGCTGTACATGCAAAGCGTCTGTGGTAGCCATAGTCACAGGATGTGTCCTCAAGACAGAAACTTGCTTTGTGACCTTCAGCCACTCTCCTCTGAGTGTTGGCATCAAGCAGATCATAGTGACTGAATTCGTCCATGCTGTGGTAATGTCTAGTGTCCCACAAAACAAAGAGACAGTGGTCAGTTGCATACGGAGAAAGCCAAGAGGACAGTAATTTGTTGGCTCACAAATTTGGATTCACATCGTAAATGGGGTCAAGTTTATCTTCTTTAAGAGAGATTCATGCTAGATTCCTCCACTTTCCTCGGACAGACATCTATCAAAATTATTAGCTTTTAACATTGCTACTAGGATAACAGACTTAGTTTGGGTAATTTTTTGCTTTTTATTTACACCCTGTTTTATCTTTGAATATTAAATATAAAGAGACAATTATATGTCCTTAAATAAAAATAGCCATTTTTTGCCATTTTTTTTCTCTGATATATTTCTGTTGGCTGTCAATGCCGATGCCTCATTCCAAAAAAGAAGCAGCACATGACTCTAGAAGGTTTTTGGAGATTTTTAAAAATAGAATTCTCACATATTTAAAAATCATTATTAAAATGCAATAGGGAAATAATGGCATGTTTTACCCACCACTATTATTTAAACTGCATAAGCTTTTACTTAGGAATGAAATATTTCTATTTTATCTGAAAAATTAGAAAGCTCCTATCTATTTTTCTCATTTTGTTAGCTAGAAGATGTTGAGCTATTCATATTTTCACATAAGGAAAAGACACTAAGAAGTGGCTCGAATTTCAGAAAGTTTAAGGCCAAACATCAGGATTTCCTGGCAGTTAAGAACACCTGGGTAAGTCACCAAGGCAGATGATGGCATTACCTTATGTGAAAATCCTTATATTTAGTATGGATCAGGGGTATTCACTCTGGGATTGATATAGCTCTTTTGAAAGATGGAAAAAGTCACTTTCAGCTTATGGAGTATGTAATTTACATCTTCCTTTGAGAATGGTCTCTGATCCTTTTGATAACTATGTGTGGTTTTAATAAATGTTATTTAATGCTAACTGTAGATGATCTGGGCTGTAATCAACATTTTTAGAAATCCTAACTATATTGGAGTAAATGTTATTGAAGTCAATTGCTATGCCTTCTCAAGTCTTGATAAAGCTGTGCTTGAAGTTTTAGTTCAAAAGATAATGGTATCACTGGTTGAAGGATCTTAAAGACAGACTTATTTGATTGTGTCAAATTTTAGAAACAATTCTAAATACAAATCTTAACAAATTTCTCTTTTTGGATAAGACTTAAGACTTGTATTTGTCACATCAATAATCATCTGAAAAATGAAAGAGCAACTTAGAAGTCAGGAAGCCCATGTACTTACTGGTGACAACTGTGCCATTCCCAGGAATATCTTGGACGACTTGGTAAGAAATCAGATGTTCCTTGGTTTTTTACTCTTTGGGGAAATCTTAGCAGCACCCTGTGATCATAATCTCTTACATCTGCTCTGTAGGCTGAACTGTGATTTTGAAAAAAGAAACATTATTATATTCACAGACTTTTAACTTAAGACAAAACTTCTCCATCATATATTATATCCTTTCACCATCAGTTCCAAGAGGTTAGGGTGTTCAGTTTATTTTGTTTATTGCTGAATGCCAAGCTCCCAACAGTTCTGGGGTACTCAGAACTCAATGAATACTTCATGACTGAGTGAATGAAAGACAACAGTGAAAATTCAGAATTTAAAAGTGACAACACAATAAAACTTGCACTAAAAATCTATGTGTGAGAAACCAACTTTGTATCATAAATCAATTCAAGTTTAAACATAAGAACAACTGAGGTGAAAATTATCCCAAATTAAAAATGATCTATAATTATTAGGAACTTTGAATTTAACAAAATATTTTCTTTTAAACAGATAACTAAGAAATAAAGTGAGAAAGTGACTCTAAAAGAACACACATAACTTAGTTAAATAATTTTGCAACTTCACATCTTCAAAACAAGGAAACTACTGTAATATCATGAGGAAGACAATGGTGTGAGTGACACAAGACTTAGGAATGAAAATGAGGTTGAATTTCTTCTATTCCCTACCCTGACAATTGCAAAGGTACAATGTGGAAGAAATGTACAAGTGATCAGCACTGTGCTCCGACTAACATATTTCATGTGAGTGTATGTTCTAATACTATCCCTGACCTTATTTTACATGTTAACATATTTATGGGACCCATCAAAACATCTTTTGCTCCCTCTGCTGGTTCCTAAGTGCAAACTCAGAGAACCAATATCCTAATAGCTATTTTATTTTAGGACTAAAGGCAAAACAAAGCTGCTCATGGTCTTATTCTGGCTGAAGTAATATCAAAACAACTCAGTTAGACCTGAAACAAAAAGGGAAAACTTTGGGTTTACCAATGAGGGTGCCTCAATGACAATTTTACCTCCAATCTTCTAAGGGAATAGTAACAAGCCCTTCTTGTTACAATATGTTTTTCTACATTTCTGTACAGTTGGTTTATAAAAAGTTATTAGTTCTAAAGTTTAAGAGTCTTAGAAAAAAAATATGAGACTATCAGTCGCCAGGATAAGGATTAGGTCCACCATAATTTGAGGCAAATCTATAGAAACTTTAAAACTTTTAATTCTTCATGCAGGTCAACATGCCCAGAAGGTCAGGTATCACTTTATCTATTCCTAGCCCTTGTCCCATTTCCTAGGTCTGGTCTGTCTGAATAGAAGTAATAGAGAAACAGGCACCAAGGTATGAGAGCCGGGCCACCGAGATCCCAGCTGGTACCTGGCCAGACAGTTTTCTTCCGCAGCGCATCTCAGGTTGTACATAGCCATCTTCTGCACGTATGTGGATGCTTGGATGTAGTAAGGGTCGGGCACCAGGTCCGGGAGACCTAAATGACAGCACGCAACAAGCGCAGCAGTGATACAAACGAGCGCCTCGTTACCTCGGGTCTGGGTCCCTTCAGATCCCTTATTTGTCATCCTTAGCCCACCAGAACTGCAGAGTAGGGCTGGGGGAAGCCAGAGAATTTGCTACACCCCCCAACCCCCGCCCCTGGTTGCGAAGCAAAGCGAAAAATAAGCTGAAGGAGCCAGGCGTGCGGTTTGCACCAGATTCCAGAGCTGGCTCTGCAGGCTTGGGGGGAGGGGTCGAATCAGCAGGGACCGGGGCCCGCCGCGCCCAGACAGCCACGTAGAGGAGCCACATAGTTGGGGACCTGGTGCACTCTGGCTGCCCTGGGGATTGGGGGTGCTTACCGTACTGAAAATAGCCGGTGCCGTATCCTGGTCGATACCTGCTCCCAGGCCGGGGCCTCTCATACGTATCGTAGTAGTTGTAGTAAGGGTTGTCGTCAGAATACTTGTAGGGGTTGTACGGGTCGTCGCCCACCATGCGGTCCACGTGGCTGGGCGGCCGCAGGTTACTGAGCTCCGGGAGCTGTTCTGGCTCCGTCCGGTTACCTGCGCGCGAGGCGCCAGCGTCGCGGGTCCCAGAAGATGAGTAGCCGGCTTGAAACCAGTGGCGGGCGTCGGGCCTGGGGCGACCTGTGGCGACCCCTGACGAGCTGGCGGTTCGCGCCCGTGCTGCGGCCGTGCGATTGTCCCGGAGCAGCAGGATCGGCGTGCGCGGCTGCGGTGCGGCGGCACCGTCTGTTCCAGCGGCGGCGGCGCTGGGGCCCCGGCGGCGCTGCGGCTGGTACTGTGAGCCCAGACTCAGCAAGCTGAACACCTGCCCGTTGTTCTCCCATTGGATCCTCTGGCGCCAGGCTCCCGGAGCCGCCGGTGGCTCGCGCGGTGGTTGCTGCTGACCAGGGGCCTGCGGGGCGCAGCGCAGGAGGGGGCAGAGCTGCAGCGGCCCCAGGAGGAGCATGGTCCAGGCGAAGCGCATCTTCACCGGATTGTCTCCTCTACAGGAGGTCTTGGCTCTCAGAAAAAGTTAAAACGGGACTCAAATCACGCGAAAGAGGCAGAAATCTTTAAACAGGGAGGCGAGCAGAGTGCCGTTATCTCAGTACCCACAAAGCAGTGCCAACGGTGGGCTGCAGACCCTTTAGACAGGCAGGGCAGCTCCTCGGACGTGGCACCCGTCTTTCCCCTTTCCCAGTCCTTCTGGAAAGCGACGGGGAGCGGCGCGGCGGTCCCGGCGAGCGGGCAGTGTCTGGAGTTGAAGGAAGGAGGAGAGATTTTAAACTTTCTGGCACATTTGCAAAGTTACACAAGCCGTTCTGGCCCTGCTGCCCCTCCGCTATTTGTTCGCGTAATGCGATTGGAAACGTGCAAGGCGGACAGCTCTTCGTCTCTGCCCCTCCCTCTTCTCCCTGTCCTGTCCTCCTCCCCCCAGACACGTTGCACTGGGAGCGTTAAGGGGAAAGAACAAAACGGAACACACATCCTGAGACACGCTTGGCTTAATCTGGGGCGAACATGCAGGAATTTCAAAAGACTCAGACAGACGGAGGCAGCCAGGCCATGGGACGAAGCCAAAATATGCATGGAGAAAAATGCTATTAGGTCACCAGCCCTGGAGAGGCGGGAAGTCAGGAGGTGGGGAGGTGCTGGGGGCGAAAGTGTGTGTTGGGGAGGGGGGGCGGTTGTGACTAATGCACATCCATAAAGGAGTTAACCAGACAAATTTCCCAATGTACACTCAACTCGATTTATGGGCAGAGCCCTCAGCAAATAAACCCCAGGATATCAAATTTTGTTTTTCTGAGGGTAGGTAATATGAGAAATGGGTTACAAATCTGTTTCCTACAGTGAATATTTTAATAACAAAAAGTCAAATTTTACAGAGAACAAAGCTTGCTAATGCTGAACCGCTGAATAAACCTCTTTTTGAAAATGCCGGCCTGGTACTTGAGTGAAATGAAAAATCATCCTTCATTTCCACCACAGACCAGGGAACTAGAGCAAGTCTGCCTAAGAGAGAACACAGAAGGCATTCTCAAATAAACATTTTTATCTGACTTTTTTCTTTGTCTTTCCTACATCTAATTAGACTTTTGATTTAAGAAATTTAAATCACCACTGTTAAATATTGAAGGTCAATAACGTATACCATGGTGTTTGATTTATTTTCCAACCCAAACAAATGGTTTGTGAAAGAAACAACCCTGGAGTTCAGAGTTGGTAAAAAGAAGAGAGTGGGAGTGGCCACAAGGAGAATGGGAAGGCAGATTAAACTATGCTGACTGGAAAGAGATGCTTCATAGACTAGTTATTCACATACCATTCAATGTTGGGCAGTGCTGGAGTCATTTCAAAGAAAAAATGCTACTAAGTAGTTTGATTTAATACGACCGGATTTTTATGACATTTTTATTGATCTCATCTCTGGGCTGTCTGCATAGATTTGGATATTCACCTGTTTCTGTTGGTCTCTGTCTTTCCATAACAAATCACCATATTTTGGTAGTATGGTATACATCTGCTGATTTGACCTCTTCACATCCATTTTCCTTTTCTTTCTGTTAAAAACAACTGTATGTTCTTTGGGTAACTTCCCCTCCCCAGTCGCATAGTGGGACTGTCTGAGCATTCATGATATTTTCCCCTTCAAGCAGGAGTCCAGAAATCCTAGTTTTGCTAATCAAACCATCTTCCTAGAATTTAAATCTCAAGTAGAAAGACACATGGTCAAAATTATTGCTCCTGTCATTATGAAAGAAAATATATGTTAGGACTTGAATGTAAATCCCCCCTGAGCAGTACATTCCAAGACCTGATTCTTTAGCTTTTCTTTCATTTTTTCCAGTGCATTACTTTGTGGCTTAACATGGTCAGAGTCAATTTCTGTTGTTTGCCACCTACGAACTCTGACTGACACTGAGGGGGTTGTGGTTCTTTCAATTAATCAAACCACATGATTCTGAGTCCAGGATGATGGTTTGGCTCTTTTTGAGTCAAATTAGATTTGCTTTGCTCATGACCACACAGCCTCCTTGGTCACAAAGGGATATTAGACGGAAGCTTGCCAATGGATTGGCAAATCTATTGCTTGTATGATGAAGATAAAAATTCAAATACAAATCCTCTCATGTCAACAGTGAATTCTTTCTAAATAATAGTCAGTGGCATCCCTAGCTGTCATTTTAGAGACTTGCGGCAGTGCTTAAAATTACTTTCTCCAAACCCACTAAGGAGGATGGCATAAAAAAAAAGAAGAAACAGGTGTATACAATTTAGACAGACAGATGAAATTATAGGAGAAGCAGGAAGGGATAGAGTGTAATTATCTCTCAGCTGAAAAGGCTCAGCTTATTCTCCAGAAAAAAAAGCCTGAAGCTGCTATTACTTGACCACAGACTCCTAGGGGAAGACTTCTGCTATGTAAATCATACCGTTAGAGTGGCAGACAAAAGCAGTTCCTGGACAGGCACAGTGGCATATACCTGTAATCCCAGTGGCTTGAGAGGCTGAGGCAGGAGGATCACAAGTTCAAAGGTAGCCTTAGCAACTTAGTGATAGCTGTCTCAAAATAAAAAAGAAAAAGGGCTGGGGATGTGGCTTAGTGGTTAAGCACCCCTGGGTTCAATCCTTGGTATAAAAAAAGTTTCCTATTTTGTATGGCTGATTCTCTATTTCTTAGTTATCTGTAATATTCAAAGATTAACTTAAATCTTTTCAAATGAACTTTTACTAGTTTAAGAATATCTGATTTTTATGAATATTCCAGTTATTTGCACTATTTTCAACTCAGTCATTTCAATGTTTGATTGTGATTTTTAATATTTAATTAAATAATTCCTTTAGTTGGACTTTAAAAACATCAGGTACACTGTTTTTGTGAGTTAAAGCCTTCATGCTACAATTTTCATTTTTTTTACATATTGTCCAGCAGTAAAATTCTATATACATTTATTTTGGTTACAAGCATTTCTTTGGACACATTTACCCTTAATTGTGGTATACCTTAGTGATGATTTCCACACATAAACACTAAAAATTGATAACTGAATGAGGTTGACCTTTTTTTTTTTTCAAATTAGCTTCAACAGACTTAAAAGAGTTTTATCAGAATATAAATAACTGATTAGAACAGTAGTGGTGAACACTACTCATTTTCTTTTAAAAACAGATACACATATACACATATCTCAGGGGAGATGACACATAACTCATTGTCACATACTCTAATGAAAAGCTTAGTTCATTTTCTCTCTCTTTCATTTCCTCTAAACTCTCTCTGGCCTACCCCTCAGCCAGCTGAAAAACAAACATGTGGCTACCACATTGGGGACAACAGAAAGTGTCTGCAAGCCCTGAGGGAAACAATCTAGCCACATCATGCTTTTTGTTCAATGGCAAAACTATTATTTACAAAATTAGAGAAACTCTAGTTTCTTCACACTCAACACTGAAATAAGTAATAATAATAATACTAGTAATATTAGTGATGATGATAACTTGTAGATATATAAAAGATACCTTTAACATGTTAGTTTTGGTAAGATACACAGCTGATACAACTTTTGGCCATGGGACTCGCTCTTTTTCAAAATTTTAAAATTGTTATTATTTATTTTTATTGGTATATTATAGTTATACATAAAATTGGGGTTCATTTTGACATAATTATACAAAAGTTAACTACAATCTGCTCCAATTCAGTCCCCAGTGCTTTCCCTTTTCTTCTCCTCCTCTCTCCTCCTATTACTTTCCCTCTATTTTATGAGTTTTTTTCTATTCTAGTTTTTTAAATTAGTGCAGTATAGATATACATAAATGTTATGTTCACTATAGTATATTAATTTTGTGGACAGTTTTACAGTGCATATCATAAAAAGAGAGATGGAATCATTCTGATTCCCTTTTTTGAGGTTCTAGCTTATCAATATCCATGTTTAAACTGCAACATCTCTACTAAACAAGAAATAAAAGTTGTCAGAAGGTTGAATTCCTAGAATTTGCAAATTAATTTACGTTTGTGGGATAGTTCATATATGTGGAAAATAGAATTATGCAGAAAGCCCAAACTGTAAAGCTGAGCCTCTGAATTACCAAAACCAGAATAGTAATGCCATAGTCAAAAGGACTAGGATTCAAGCGTAACTCTTCTGTTTGGGGCTCAGAAAGCTCATACAAATCTTGTTTCTCAGTGAAGACAATATATGTGTGTGCTTTGGTGCCACTATGTAATTTAAATAAAATAAGGGAAGTGGAAAGTTAGAGATTTTTAAGGTGAAAATGATTGAGAAAGAGATAGGTAAAGCATCTTACACATGGGAATCAATTGAGGATTTATAAAGACACTATGCACACACTTAAAAGTACTTAGGAGAGTAATAGGAATAAAGAACCAGCAATTGTTTTTTTTTCACTTGAGTAGAATGGAGGAGAAGCAATATTCAAAGTCATTAGCATGTTTGTATTCCTTCCTTCCTCTCTTCCCCTTCTGCCACACATTGCTTCCAGTTATTCACTCAAATATAAAAAGGAGACAGTTGGCACACATTTGTCTATGTGTATCAAGCCTGAACTGAAAAAGATTATCTGTAAACAAAGTATATAGAAGAATTTCAGAAATAATCAATTTTAAATATAACAGTTTGGATTACCCAATCCTACTGAAACACCCAAGGAATAGAAAAATGGAATTTAACTCCAAAGAATGAAAAAGTATTTCATTCTGATTTCTTTAATGCATATTCATATGTGATTAAATAAAGAATTTTAGTCACGTTAATAAAATGGAAAAAATGAGAAGACATGATACTAAACAGGTGAATGGGTCTTGGAAATGCAGTGTATCAAAGTAATTTGGTAGTTGGCAAAATTACCTATAAGTGAAGACCAAGTTATTTGATTGAGCTGATGGAAAGTCCCATGATAAAAAGACAGCTCTTCTTCAATCTATGTGGTATACTAGAATCATTTCTGTGACTAATCAATAGGAGAACGCGTACTACAATTATGGTTTAAATATGAGGTGTCCACCAAAAGCTTATGTGTGGGACAATGCAAGAATACTCAGAGGTGAAATGATTAGATTATGAGAGCTATAACCTAACTAGTGGATTAATCCACTGATGTGGGTTACCCAGGTGATAACTGTAGGCAGGTAGGGTATGGCTAGAAAAAGTAGATCACTAGGGGTACACCTTTAGGATTTATATTTCATCTCTGGTGAACAGAGCTCTCTTTCTGCTTCCTGGTTGCCATGTCCTGAGATGCTTCCTCCTGCCACACCCTTCCATCATGATGTTCTGCCTCACCTCAGGTCCAGAGCTATGGAATCAGTTGACCAAAAATCAAACTGCTGAAACCATGAGCCAAAATAAACTTTTCCAAGTTTCTCATGTCAGGTCTTTTGTGATGCAAAGCTGACTAAAACAAATATCAAGTCCACATCTTAGCATATTTGTTTGCTACTCTTCAGCTCTTCATGCATCCAACTTCACTGTCCCAGTACCCTAAAAGTTCCTTAATTTAACATAAGCAAGGCATGATCCTCTGAGCTGGTAGCAGATATGTTAAGAGGGCATGTAGGCTTAACTTGGGCATCTCTTTCACCTGCCGGTCACAAGCACGGATTGCAATCCCGCCACTAGAGTGTCATCCCTCTGCTTGAATGTCATCTGATGTGTGTTAGTGGTTATTAATACTTTCATTTTATTTGACAAGGTCTAGGAAGAACAAGATAACAAATGGCTACCAAGTAATGGGAATTAAGTGGAGTTTAATATTTCCCCCCTTTTCTTCTATAAAATGATAGATCTCAGAATATCAGAACCTGTTCCTAATTGTGCTTAATGTCAACTTTGAAAATCATAATTCTTTCTCTTATGATTATAATGATACTCATTTTACTATCTTACTTCTTGATTACATAGCACCTAGAACAAAGAATGAAAGATTTTTTTAAACAATAGCTCTTAAAGATATGAATTTTTTTTTCTTGCTTTATCTCCATCTACCTGCCTGCCTTCCTATTTTCCTTCTTCCTTTCATGCTGGGGATTGAACCAGGATCTTGTGCATACTAAACATATGCTCTACCAATAAGCCACAAACCAGTCCTATGAGAGTCATTTAAAGGAGGCCCTGTTGGTTATAGTTAGTACTGTAACTATAGTAAACATGGATTTCTCTGGCTTCTACCTATTCTCTTGCATTCAAATTATCTCATAGATCATAGTCATCTTATCCAGAAGGTACAGAGAAGGAGATGAACTACAGCTCTGTGTCATAAAATTTGTGTGAACTCTGTCTTCTATAAGTCACATAAAGGCACTGGACATTTGGACCACTATTCTAAGTTATTTGTGGAAACAAGACAGGCCCATCTGTCAAGGACATATACTTTATTCTCAAAGGTCTCTAGAATCTTTTACAAATAGTTAATACAAAGGACTATTACACAATGACATATTGGAAGGTATAAAACACATTGATTAAATGAAAATATTAAATGGATATTAATTGAAAAATGACTTCATGCAACTTAGAATGATCTGTAACTAAGAAATCTTTGATGCCTGAATATTGAGTCGAATGCACAGGGCTTTAACAAAACTTGCTAAATGGATCTCTAGTAGAGGAAGGAAATAATAAGAAAATGAGCAATAATTTAAAAAAATAAGAAATTTAATCACCCTCATTCTGGACAATCCTGTCCTCTCATTAATAGCAATCATTTCTATTTCTTGTCATTTAGTATGCTCCTGGCACTTTGCAAAGTACTTGAATGCATTACCTCATTTTATCCTCATGACAACTCTGTGAAGCAGTTATTAATACTTTCATTTTATTTGACAAGGAACTGAAGGTCAGAAAGATTAAGCAACGTATTCAGTTAAAAGTTGGCGGAAATCTGGGTGTGGTGGTACCATCTATAATCTCAGCTTCTTGGGATGTTGAGGCAGGAGGATCAGAAGTTCAAGGACAGCCTGTATGACTTAGGGAGAGCCTGATGCAAAATAAAATAAAAAGAACTGAGATGTACCTAAGTAGTAGAGCACTTATCCTGCCCAAAGCCCTGTGTTCAATCCACAGTACTCTCACCACAAAAAAAAAAAAAAAAAAAAAAAGGCAGAACTGGATCTTGAATTCAGGTATACATTGTTATAAACTGCATTATTAAACTCTTGCCATATGAAGTAGAAAGAGCATATGTAATTGTTTTTATTATTTTCTTAATTTTTTTAATTGTTGGTGGAAATGAACTGAGTGACTCACTAAAAGTTACATGTCAAGAAGACAGTGGCTGAGCCAATTAAATGATTAGACTATTTTAGACTATTAACCTAGTGCCTATGGGCAAATGGCTTTGGGAAGTTAGCTAGCAAGGTGATAAACACAAGAACATCAGTGATGGAGGTAGTCCTTGCATTACTGTGCCCTCTGTTAATTTTAACAGTGAGTTCTTGGACAAATTACTTAACTATTTTGAGAGTTGATTTTCTTCATCCAAAATAAAGATATTAAGACCTATCTTACAGGGTTGTTATGAGGATGAAATGTTTGTTAGTATATGGCAGAGAATCTATCTTAGGCACTGAATAGATGGTAAATGTTATTACTACTTGGTACTTGAACATTATGATTTAAAACAGACAAGGTTTGGGCTAGAGTTGTGGCTCAGTGGCAGAGCACTTGCCTCATACATGTGAGGCATTGGGTTTGATCCTCAGCACCACATAAAAATAATTAAACAAAATAAAGATAAAAAAAGTAGACAAGATTTATTTCCAGGTAGACAATTACAGAGAAAGGCATTTTCTTTAACATGGAAAAAGAGCCATTTGTTACTCTTTGAAGTGTCTGTTTTGTTACTTTAAAGCAGGAAAATTTTTAAAAATAAATCAACATTATTGAGATATAATTTATATAAAATAACATTCACAACTTGCAAGTGTACAGTTTGATGAATTCTAACAAATATATTTCATTGTAATCAGCACCACAATCAAGATGTGGAATATTTTCATAATTTCATGAAGTCCCTTTGATCTCAATTCATCCTTAACCCAGGTAACCACAATTATGTTTTTACTTGATTTATTTTTTCTTGAACTGCAGATAAGTAGAAATTATACAGCTTCTGCCTTTGTTTGTCTGTTCTTTTGCTCAGGATAATGCCTGTCAGACTCATCCCAATATTGTTCAACCAGTGGTTCATTTGTTTTTCTTGAAAATAACACAATTTATTTGGTAATTTTTGGCACTATTATGGAAACAGCTGCTATGAGTTTTCATCTACAAATTATTCTATACATATATGTATGTTTTCATTTCTTCTTGGTAGACACTTAGTGGTAGAATTGCTATATCTTCAGAGTAGGTAGATATTTAATTTTATATGAAACTGTCAACTCTTGTTTTATAAGTGTTGTCTTAATTTACATTCATGCCATCAAATAAAGTTCATTTGCACTCCTTTCCAACCCTGATATTTCAGTCTTTAAAATTTTATCCATTGTATTTCCTTAATGATTAGGGACTTTGAGCATTTTTTAATATGCTATTTTTCATGTGTTACATATCTTTGAATTATCTTTTTTAAATTTTTGAGCAATTTTATTTTTTAAATTTTTATTACATGTTCTATACATTCTGAATAAAAGTCTTATATGAATCTTATGAATTATAAATATTATTTCCCAGTTTGTGGGCTTGCCATTTCATTTTCTTAATGATATTTTTAAAGAACCGAAGTTTATAATTTTGAGAAAATCCAGTTTATCAATGTGTTTTCTTTTATACTTAGTGCTTTTTTGTATTCTAAGAAATTTTACTCTAGCCCAATGTCACAAAGATTGTCTTCCGTGTTTTCTTCTAGGAGCTTTCTAATTTTAGCTTTATGTTTAGGCCTGTAACCCATTTCAAAATACTTTTGTGTATGACAAGAGATAGGAATTGTGGTTTCTATTTTCTTGCATGAGTATCCAGTTAATCTAGAACTATTTGTTAAAAATATTATTCCTTCTCTAAGGTGCCTATTACACTCTGGATGTGAGATGTCTCCCAAAAGCGTGTGTATGAGACAATGCAAGAAGGTTTAGAGGAGAAATGATTGGGTGATGAGAGCATAACCCTATCAATGGATTAATCCTGCAATGGAATTTACTGAGTGGGGTGTGGCTAGTGGAGGTGGGTCATTGAGGGGGGCATGTGTTTGGGGTATATTTGTATCTGGTGAGTCGAGTCTCTCTCTTTGCTGCCTGATCATCATGTGAGCTGCTTTTCTCCACCACAGTCTTCTGCCATGATGTTCTGCCTCACCTTGAGCCTCAAGGAATGAAGCCTGCTGTCTGTGGACTGAGACCTCTGAAACTGTGAGCACACAAAGAAACTTTTCCTCATCTAAAATTGTTCTGGCCAGGTCTTTTAGTCACAACAGTGACTAAAACAGTGAAAAAGCTGACTAACAGTGCCCATTTTCACCTTTGTCAAAAATCAAATTGCCTTATAGGTTCGTTTCTGGACTTTCTGTTTTACTGATATGTTTATTTTTCCTTATGTCAATGCCACACTGCCTTGATTACTATAGCTGTATAATAAATCTTAAAATTAAGTAGTGACAGTTCTTCAATTTTATATATTTTCCCAAAGGTATTCTTACTGTTTAGGTTCTTTGTATTTCAACATACATTTTTAGAAATAGATGATTAGTTTCTATTTTAAAGAATACCTATTGAAATTTTGACTGAAGCTTAATTGAATCCATGAGTCAATTTGGAATTTTTACATTTTAACAAGATGAATGTTCCAAACCATGAACAAGGTATATCACTCTGCTTATTCAGGTCTTCTTTAACTTCTCTCAGTCATGTTTTGTAGTGGTCAGTATAGAAAACTTGCGTGTCTTTTGTGAAATTATTCCTAAGCATTTTGTGTATTTAAAAGTTGTTGTTTCCTATAATCCCAGAGGCTCAGGAGGCTGAGACAGGAGGATCACGAGTTCAAAGCCAGCCTCAGCAAGGCAACTCAATGAGATCCTGTTTCTACATAAAATACAAATAGGGCTGGGGATGTGCTCAGTGATTAAGTTCAATCCCCAGTACCCCCCCCCAAAAAAAAAAGTTGTTGTAAATGAGAAAAAAAAGTTGTTGTAAATGTATTGCTAGGTATGGGAACATAATTTATATTACATACTGACTTTATATCTCCTTAAAAACTTTTTCTCATCAAAATTTAAGGAAAGAAATAATAAAAGATGGCAAAAGAGAACTAGAGGATATTATTAATAAGAGAAAAAAAATCAAGAAACAGGGAATGATGCTATATTGTTTAGAAAGATGGTTAAAAAATGCCATACTAGTTAACTTTTGCTGTATAATAAACCAACCCCTAATTTAGTGCCTTAAAATAATACACATACTGTTATTCCCAATCCTGTGTATTATCTGAAGAGTTATTTTGCTATTATCACCTGGACTCAATCATATAGCTACATTGAGATGTTTGTCTTAGAAATACATAAAAACACATTTTGTTCTGTGAATAGATCAATTTATTGGGGAAAATAATTTTGGTCACAAAAAAGTTATTGAATAGAACATGAATAAGTCCCCTCACATACTCACAGTATTAAAAATAATCAGATATTTCTCATCCCAAAATATTCACTTGCTATCTAATATAAAGGATTAATACTTCTTCTTAAATTATAGAGATTCATAAAAAACTTCCAAAGGTATAAAGAAAGTTTAAAATATTTAATTTACTTTTTAAACAATTTAACCTGTACAGAATCAATAACTGAAGTTCATAGGAGGAGGCAAAAATAGTATTTTAAGAGATGAAAGTATTCTTTATTTACTCATAGATAAAAGGGAAATAATTTTTAAATAAAATGATATAATTTATAAATAAAATATATAAAGTCTCTTGGAGACTTTCCCTTAACCCCAAGACAGCATATATATGAGTGTGTGTGTGTGTTTATTCCAAAACTGTTAACATGTAACATAAAATGACCCAACTGATTCTTTTTCTGCATCAAAATTTTCCTTTATTGTTCTCTTAGAAGCCATTACTTCCAGATGACTGTTACCGAAACCTGAGATTTATCCCTTAGGTCACTTGGTATGTTATCCCAACCTCTAGTAAATACATCTCTAAATACAGCCCATTATATATCTTATGTATTTATTTATGGGACATTTCTATTCTTTCCTATTTTTATCTCAAAACTCTTCTCCAAATCACCAACTACCTCCCTCTTAACCAGTTTCTTCAGATTCACTTGTGCCCATCACTCAGATATTTCACACTGTAGCCAGGGTGATCTTTTTGTACACACAAATTTGACCATATCATTTGTGTCATCATGACAATTTAGGAGGATTCCACTGTTCTTAGGGTCAAATAAGTATCCATACTACAGTCTAATCAGTCCTGTTCTTGCCTGCTTCTGCAAATTCAATATCACTGCCACCCTAACTCCCCAGAATCTCAGCTGCTTTGCACTGCCATACCTCATTAAGTTTCCAGATCAAACTGTCATGTCTTCTCCTCTCTTAGGGCCTTTATTTTGCCATCTCTTTTGCATAAATCACCGTTTCCTCTACTCTTTTGCTAGCCAACTTTGTCTGATTCTTCAAGTTACAGTTTAAATGTCATTTCTTCTTGGAGACTTTCCCTTAACCCCAAGACAGCTCTTTTTCTTTCGCATATATATAGCATAATACTGTGCTGCTTCAGAAAGCTCGTCTCATCTGGAATTATGTATTCAATACTTTCTATAAGGATATAAACTTCATCAATAGTATATTCACAAAAGTTGTTTATTTCCATTGTAGGAATTAGGACTTCCTTTATGAATTGTGTGTGTGCCAAGTACAATATCTGTTCTTAAT